>NC_034429.1:256206-354201 GCF_002078875.1 Numida meleagris | reverse complement strand
CAAGCAGCCTCCAATGCAAGCAGCCTCCAATGCAAGCAGCCTCCAATGCAAGCATCACCACAGCTGATGTTTTAAGACCACAAAGCAACAGCTGTACAATAGGTCCACAGTCAGCCTATGAGATCCTTCATACTTTGGAGGAGGATGCTGGAAATGATTGTACATCCAAGACATTCGATGTCCTTACAGGGAGCACAAGTTGGAATCTGTGATCCTCATGGGTCCCTTCCAACTTGGGATATTCTATGATTCTACCAGCGTTCAATCCATGGCACAAAAAAAAAAGAAGCAAATTTTGGGAAAGCAAACAAGTCACTTGATTTTTGATTCTAATGCCCAGAATTATTTCTTTTAAATAGTTGCATCAAAAAAAAAAAAGCCAAAAAAAAAAATAAAATAACAGGCAGGAACTCAAATGCTGCTTGCCCTGGATGTCAAAGTTCAAAGTATAATTAAGTTCAACGCCAGCAACATTAGTTAAGTATTCAATTAACCAAGACTTGTGTATTTACCTTCCCATTAAGGCTAATCGGTTCAAGGTTCATCATCAGGTAGCGGACAATTTCATCATTACAAAGATTTGTTTCTGGTTACTCAGTATTTATGCTCAACAGTTCGGTTCAAACAAACCACCTGCTAATCTGGAGGCCTTCACTCCAAGCCCAGCTTCCACCATCCACCGGACAGATCTAATTGCTGGTTGTTTGCGTGAAATTGCTTGCAGTCAATAGGTACTTAATCACTGCCACGCTTGAAATGAATGTTAATTCAAGATGTAATCTTACAACTGCCGTTTCAAGACGGCACGATATTATTATACAGTACGTTTTCAAGCACTGCAATAACGCAAAGGACGGGAGGGATGGAACTGAGCACAGAAATGGGGGATTTTATGCACAGCACAGCAGTCTTCACCTTCTGGATCCGTCTGGAACAGGAGGAACCTACAAGATCAGCTTGCTCTCCTTCCAGCTGACCCACTGAGCCTGTTTTACGCAAGCGAGCAGCGTGTCAGAGGTGCGTTTTACTTACTGTAATTCAAACCCTCCGGGAAGCTTTATGTGTTGCTGCATTTTATTGATGGAAGCGAAATCACGGCCGACGATTTATCTTCCACTTCTCCACGCAGGAAGCAGACTGTCGTAATGATCCCACATAACCAGCCATCATTTTTATGCCCTGCTTAATATTTGAAGCTTCAGCTGACAGAAGCACCTCTCTTGCTTGAGGATGTTACTCCTCGGAGGAGTTCACTTCTGATTATTGCAATAAAATCTAATTTTCTGCCTCCTTCCCAGTTTATACTGTGCTCAGTTTAAGCATGAAACAAATAGTTCAGAGAGGCACAGCTGAATTACAAACACTTGCTGGCAGACACACATTGGTGAACTGACAATTCACAGGCAACATCCTGAGCTTGAAGTATTTATTCCAAGGACAATTTTGCAGCACTCGGATTCAGGATAAAATTCTTTTTGGAAGGCACCTGTTTCTTCCCTACTGAAAAGCTTCTCTTGTGTATGAGGATAGAGCACAGTGGTGAACTCCCACGACTGAACTCGATAATAACATGACCCAGTGACCACAAGCACCTGGTAACTAAATCACTGCTTCGAACCTTCAGATATTGCCAGGTAATAACAAGAAAAACAAACAACATAAAAGGCAAATCTGATGCAATCGCTGCAGAACCGTTAAGAAGAGGTTCTCTGTTCCACAACTTATTAAAACAAGGGGGGTTAAAAAAAAAAAAAAAAAAAAAAGCCTGTTCCAGCACAGCAGGTGCCCCACAGTGCTCAGCTGTTGGAATGCATCCTCTGTGGAGCAAGAGTCTGAAAGAGATGTCGCCTTGGCAAGAAAATCCTGCTGAAAAAGGAGGGGGTGAGGTGAAGGATGCCACATTAATGAAGGCCAAATGATGGCTCAGGGAGTATTCTTCCTACCCAAGTCCTAACAAATCTGCTGTCTTTAACACCAGCGGACTCCTAGAAGATGCAAGCAGAGCACACACAAGGCAACTGTATGACATATCAGTAAACAGATCCACTTCAAGGTGGTTTTTTCCCCTTTTTAAACCCTGAATTCATTTCTTATGACTTTTCCTTGCAATCACAGTATTTTTTTAAACTTTTAGGGTCTGAGAAGCACTCAAGGCCGCACTATGGTTCAGCTACACAAAAAGTAATTACCAGATGGAAGTGCCTTTAGAAACACCTAGGGTTGATTTCTGTCCAAGAAATAAGAAATCGTTGTCAAGTACAATAGAACAGGAGTGAAGCCAAAGCCGCATACTCCAAAAGTGCTGCAAAAATTAATGATGGAGGAAATGTGCTTTCTGTGACCTGCCATCGTATCCACGGGTCCATAAACTAAACCAGACACCTCTGTCTCTCCTGGACCTCCAGGTACGTTTGCAACTGCAAGCTCAAATCGCTTTTCTTTGAGGGCTGACAAAAGTGAAACCACTTCGTTGGTCAATACAGCATGGAGGGAGGCTGCCCTCACAGCATCAGTGCCTTCAGCATTCCCAGATGCCCAGGGAAGCACTGTCAGCATCACCACGTTTTTAGAAGCCAGCATCCAGCCCATGCTCAACGTGCAGTAACTCAGCCAAGGGAACAACACACAAGCAACCCAACCAGCCCAGGCACCCAATAAGCCAAAACTTGACCCACCAACTGCAACAAGCAAAGACCCGCCATCAGCCCAGCAGCTCCGACCTGCCCGATGCTGCAGACCACAAAATGGATATGCAAATCTGTATGCTAAGTCTGGACCTGCAACATCTGTTGGCTGCACCCACTGAAGATGCAGTTTTGTCACCTGTGGCGTTGTTTTGCTGATAGCATTTAGGTAGCACGCACATGTTTTAGCTTCCCTTACTTTTTGACTGCAAATGGTTTCAAAAGTGCAGGCTATATCAGATTAGAGAAAAAAAATAGACTGATCTGGTAACAGGCTGTGCAAAGAACATGGAAAGTTCCATCCTTTAGCTGAAGTTGCTGCTATTTTCATTTCCTAAAGGCAAAACATGTTTATAGAAGAAACGTCCTTACAGCTTTCAATTCAATACGCTGTTTCCCTAAAGATCCACCTGCACTGAAGAGTGACCAGGCAGGTTGGAATCTCCAGCTGCAAAATTCAACTCTGTAAAAGAGGGAGGAAAGCAGACAGCCACGCTTCTGCTCAGCAAACCTGGTTTCCCATTCACAGTTCAATAAGCAAATGGCAAATGCAGCTCCACAGCCCGGCCCAACTGCTCCAGCAGCCACAACTCCCCCTCCCACCAGTCCCAACCTCCTCCATCTGAAATGAAAAAGCCCTTTTAATCTTCAAAGCACGGCCACAAGTCAATCTCAAACTTAGCACGCTTTTTAATTTTCTTTTTAATTATCCAGCTGGGAGAGTTATGCCCTCTTTGCTCAGTGACCTTTCATTCCTTCAGGATTATTTCAAGAAATCTTTCCTGGGAATGCTCAGCAAATTTACACCACTCGCAGAGGAAACGTTTCCAAGCATCCAAGCACTGAGAGGAGAGACAACACGACTCTTTGTGTGCTTCTGGGCAGGCAGCTTTTACTGGGGGAACCCAGTAACTGGGGTAACCCAGCACAGCACTCTGTCCTGCAGGCCAGCTATCTCCTGGCTTCAAACTGGTGACTGCTGCAGCCACAATTCTGACATCTACCCCAATACCTTTCCAGAAGGCAGTCGCTGCTGTGCTGAAATTCAGAGTTCTTGACCCCAGAAGAGCAGAATTTCTTTCTGCTGCAACTGGCTGAAGGCAAGGGAGAAGCTGACAGCTACTGGGACGAAAATCTCCATACCAATAACTGCTGACCAAACGTTGGTCCCGTGAGTGCTGGTCTCGAAGCACAGCTTGGTTTGCCACAGCCAGAGCCACAGGGATAAATCAAGTCATTACAGCCATTAATGATTTTTAAGTTAACGCCAGCACTTACTCCCTGCCCACACACTAAACAACTGCATGCAACCCTGCACTCGATTCCCACACCAATTACTAATTTATTAATTTCACAACAAGCCTGGAAGTGTTTATACAGACGGGCTCGTGTTTAACCAGACCTGCTGGTTAACTTCCCCTCCTTATCTTTCAGGCAGACCGGGGTGAAAGTGCCTACATTGCCAGCAGTCACGACCTACTTCCTCAGCAATGTGCACGTGTCAGCTGTGCTGGCTGCTTGAGACGTCAGCGTGGATCAGCTCTGCAGTCCTCCAGCTCAGCAGGGACAATCAGCAGAGACCAGAGGTAACAGGACCTGCTGGGACATCAAACCTGCATGGCACCATGGGGAGACACAGGGTGTGACTTAGCCCACGAGGCTGAATGTTGTTCTCCATACCTAAGCAGGTAATTAACAATACCTTAATATATTCAGTGTATCACATTCTCCTCTAACGGAAGGGATAGGAGTTGGACAGCCCATTTAATGCTGTACTGATCATTCAGAAAAAGAGCAAAAAGATGCAAGATTTTGACAGAGCTCACATAACTTACAACAGTGTTCATGCCAATTATAGTTTATTGAAAGATGTACTTTTTTTCCCCAGCAAGACATGCCTGTTACGAAAAGTATTTTGGCAACGTTTAATGGAATATTTCTTTAGGGTTTTGCTGGCAAAAATCACTTTTTTAGCAAGTATACTGTGATTTCAATACTTCACCTTCCTGCTTTCTGCATTTTCAGGGCTTTTTTGCAGATGTCTCTATAGTGCTACTTGGAAAAAAATCATTCTTACTTAATTGGCATTACTTAGAGAGCTACTATTTGGAGTAATATCATTTAGCCATACATTTTTGCCCTCAAACAACATTTTCCATCTGAATAATTAAGAGGAGAAAAGACCAGTACAGATAGAGTCTCCTTTGAAGATACCCACATGCTGTGCTCTCTCCATAATAAACCTATTACCTGCCATTCAACAACACATTATTTGTCACAAGAGCCTCCAGAACAATAACACCAATTAGACTCGGATCCTTAACGCGCTCCGTGCTGTTCTGTGGTTGGTGATTGTGCAGGTTTAGGAAGCAAGCAGCGCCACACCTGAGCAAGATTCAATCCCAGGTTAATGCTGACCATGACATCCTCACCAAAACAGAACAGCCAAGGGGCAAGGCCTGATAATCCGTGGGGTTTAAGCTCATTTATACCAAGAAACTCAACAGGAAGCTTAACCGACAGCTTTGCTCAATTCGACCGTGCCTGATTAGACATCTTCATGAAAAGCACTGAATGTTTTTGATCCCTTCCAAAGAGGAAGGCTCATTAGCAATGGATATTTACAAGAGCTCAAAATTACAGGAGCTCCTTCCCTTCTGCAGAAGGAGCTCTTCAGATGCGCGTCTTTATGAGAAGGGCTCACGCAGCACGTCAGCAAGAACTCGGGCTCCATCCTCTTCTCCTGATATCTGCAAACAAGACAGACTGGCAATGGCAACGTCAGCTCACTGGAAAGCCTGACTCAGAGCTCACACCTGAGTGCGTGGCCAGCAGTCCAGGGAAGTGCAAGCAGTAGGGCCACACAGCACCAGAGATTCTACCTTACGTCAAGGCAGGTTTTTCCGTGCTCTTAATTCAACACCCTGCAAACTGAGCAGCTCTCATTCATATTTCTCTTTCCAGCCAGAATCTGCTCTCACTCATTCTTCACTCTCCAGCTAGAACAAATAAACAGAGCAAGTAAATAGATACACAATCTTACTATAATGAAAAGACAACACTTATCTTCTATTCTTTTTAAATAGGCATCTCCTCGTCCCCATATTCTTTTGGGTTTTAAAAGCATCGACAAGTAAGCCGAAATAAAGCACATACAAGCAACAAGTGCCTAACAGTCTGAATACAACAGAGCACAGCCCTGTAAAATTACACTGATAATAACTATTACGTTGAGAATAACTATTATGCTCAGCATCAACTCATGGCATTTCACACACCAAATCCAATGATACCGATGCAAATATACACCTCCAGCACCAGCCAACAACGGATACCTGTTGCTATTCCTCTACACGAAGGACACAGAACAGCATGAAATAACACAGCTATGCCTCTTGGTTCTACAAAGCAGGGACGTGGAGCTCCATTTTTGTTTTTATTCTTATTGCCAGCCTGGATCCCAATGGCTCCTTCGGTTCGGCACACACAGAATGAAACACTCGAGAGAAATCAGCGCTCTTTAAGCCTTCACCAAAAACTCTGATCTGCTGATGTACACTCAAGCAAACGCTTCTGGCATCAGGAACATCCACGTCAATGTGCAGAAAGAATCCATTTTGCATTGAAAAGTAAATTAAAAAAATGCTCTAGCTTGTGAGGCAGCTGGCGCTTCAATGTACACTAATTTTCCTGAGCATATGCAGAAGCAAGGACGTGTTTTCTTCGCTCAGGTACAGCAAGGCTCTGAAAACAGCAATCTACAGTTATACATGGAGTAAAAGCTGCGGAACTCAGGGTTCTTCCTGCCACATATTCAGACACAGACAGACTTCATCACAAGGCGGGCAAATAAACACATTTTATTTTCCTTAAGTTATCTATACGACCTTGAATACTGATGGGAATATATATATACATAGGCACTTCCTTCCCACAAGCACAACAAAACACAAATACCAACCTATATACTGAAATGCAAGGCACGAGGCCAGAAAATAGAAGCCCTTAAAATGATTATTTTTTGTACAAGAAAACCACAAGTACCCAATGCAGATATGCTTAAGAGCAAAAGCAAGACGTTGGAGATTCGCATGAGGGAGCGTCTTCATCCCAATGAATTCCAGGGCAAACTACCTGCACTTTAACCACCTCATCATAGGAGCAGAGCTAAGGCTGACTGCTTTGGGTACCTCCTTCCTAAATCTCCCAAACTGCCCTTTATTCTCTTAACTTTTATAACCTTACAAGCACACTAACAGCCAGCATGCCACTAAAACATTGCCCCAGGCTGCGATTCCATGGCCATGCAACAATTAAAGGTAAACCCAATTAAGATGTGTTACTACTTTTAGGGCCCAAACTTACTCAAAGCATCTACACAGGAGGCTAATGCCTGGGAATGTAAGTGCACAGAAACCCCTTAAAGCTGCTTTTTTACTTCCCTGCCATGGCAGCGTTCCTGTCTGCAGTGCATTCTCAAAATGCTTCAGCCAACTGTTCATACGACACAAGCACTGCAAGAATTTGATGGGAAAAGAAATTCAGACCAGAAATTGGGGGGACACGCGGCCACTTGAGATCTGTGCCGTGAGTCATCCCACTTCAAAACCATCGCCATGGTGAGTCAATCTCTCCTTCACCACTCAGACTCATTCGAGGCCACATTCAACTTCAACCTAAAGGAAATGGTACAAAGTTGACATTGTCTCTTCAGTCACAAGGGGCACAGCAAGCGAACACTGATTAAATCCCCATGTGATTACTATGTAGATGTATGCACACCCATAAATGAACTCTGGTATTGCTGTCACAGACCCTGAAAGTTCAACACACTTACAGGTACCACGTTGCTACTTACAGCCCCTCCGACACAATGACAAGCAGACAAATCTGCTCCTAAAAATACAGCCCTCAGACAGAGCTCAAAAATACAGCCCTCAGACAGAGCTCATCTCCTCTGGCATTTTGCTGACGCAAGTACAAGATCAAAGCATCGCTCATTCAAAGGAGAAAGACACACTGGTCTCCGCAGTGCACAAGAGAAAATTCAACCACGCCATCACGCTAAGGTGCACGTGAAAAGGGTTGGGTACTCACTGGGCTGATGGCAACATCCAGCACTGGAAAATTGTTCGTCAATATCTAACCTCCCAAAGCACGCTGGAGTCGAAGAACGTAGGACGTGCACAGCACGTTATTACACACAGGATATTTCTGATATTCCTTATGCTATTCTGATATTTCTTATTGCTACGTTTGGAAAGGGAAGCTACCAATTTTCATGTCAAGTGCAAGGTATAAAGCTAGAGCAGGAGACTTCGTTCGGACTCCTCTTCCTTCTTCCTTCTTTTCCCCATCAGTGCCACCCATGTGTCAACAGCCCAACCCTTTCCCAACGAGGTTCCACTTCTCCTTCTACAGCCAAATTACCAACACAAGAAATTCCCAATTAAGATCCTTCCCTAACTGAAGAACACGCAGATAGCAGACATCTCCTTCCCATAACCTATCATCAGACTTTCCTTCCTTTAACTAAATTGTCATAAGACCACTTCTAACAACTAGAAACACTTAGCCATAACACGCTTATAAGAAACACGCTCCCCAGAACTGATAGAAGCACGACATGCAGCATCACGAAGTTAGCACAATGTCTTAATGCAACCCACCCCTGGGAACAGCTCGGGAACACGACAAATAGCTTTCATTTTCAATGATTTATTTTAATGCTGCCTTAGGCTCCATCACGCTGCACATCTCTTTACTCGTCCTGACTGCCAATATTTTCTTCCTGCAGCTTTCAAGTCCAATAAACCACGCTGTAACTGCAGTCAGGCCGTTTCATGACCACTAAGGTTCCATAAATAAGAGCACTTGATACAAATAAATTTTTTAGGAAATACATGAACCATCATCGTCAATGGCAGAAAAAACGCTTTGTGCAGCCATCTGCATTTTCTCTTCCTACCATAAACGTCTAAAGCAGTGTTTGAAAGTAAGATAAATCTACAGAGAAAATGGCTCCAGAGAATCTTTCTGGTCTTGGGTTTTCTTCCTAATTTTTGCACGTGGTTGGCACAAAGATATCGAAAGGAACAGCTACAGCAGAATAAAAGCTTCCAGAAGCACCTTGCATAGCGCACTGCACTTAACTGGAACAGCTCACAGGGGCGTGCTGCTTTCCTTCCCCTTGTACACCCAGGGATCAGAAGAGTTCAACTGCAGCAGTTCAGACTGGGCCATTAGGGCAGTTTAGCAGCCACTTCCTCAGGAATCCATACTAAAGACGGGTAAAGCTGCCATCGGGTCATTCTGAACAGCCTAGAGAGCACTCCACTAAGCCCCACTCAGCACACTAAGAAAGCCCAAGCTACTGAGGAAATTAGTAAACGCTTTGGGACACAACAGGGAAAAAAAAAAAAACCAAAGAACATACAGACAGACTCAAAGAACGAAAAGCCAACCGGTCTTATTTTCAGACTGGGAAGTAGTACTGCACACAAATGCAGCTTCATCTACTAAGCCTCTGAAATAAATATGGGGAAAACCCAGAGTCATATCATGTTCTGTTAGGACTGGTTTCCCCACCTCCTCAAATACTACCAGTATCTTGAACTCCTTCCGAAGAAAACAGTCTCCAGCCCAGCAACACCAACAAAAACACGACTCTTATTGCTCTACTGGAATTCAACTCCCTGTTGGCTTCAAGTACGGAAGATAAAATTCTTGCATCAACAGTCTGGAAAAAATAAAAATAAAAATGAGATGTACACACCTGTGGCTCAAGGTACCAACAGAGCAGGTTAAGATGCCCCACGTAGATTTGGCTGCAACACAAAATGTAGGCTTTCATGGGCTAACCCCAAGAAGCTCTGTGACATCGCTGAGCACCAGCAGCACCTGGGGCACAGCACAGCTGGCAGAAAGACCGAGTTGGATAGGGATTGCTTAAAATTGCAGAAACACGCACCAACCTGCAGCCCAAATTATCCTGCCATGTGAAAAGCTGCTTCTCCTCGTTTGTTTCTGCATCGAAGAGGCGTTGAGAGAACACCATTTCCATCCAGCTCTTTGCATCTACTCAGTGTGAGGGCCGATGCCTTTGAGAAAACATGCACCAAACCTAAACCTAGCTGAGAGCAGGGTTTAAAGACAAGTGACAGACTGGGATGGATTTTAGACCCAAAAAACTTGGCTTGTTAAGGAACAGGTGGAACCCAACCCACCCCAGCTCCTTCCCTTATCCCCAGGGCACTGACAAGACATTTTCAACTCCAGTTTACATCTTTCCTAAAGCCAAAAGGCTTGTTTATATCCGTGATAAAAATCTCAGGGGTTGTTTAACCTCACTGCTAACCCAAGGTTGAATTTGTTCCAGCACAACTCCCAGTTAACACTGCTATAATTTCAAGCTATCTGGATCACGACTTGAACCTGGGAGTAGGGTTGCAAAAGCTTATCAACGACAAATCCAATTGTTCTACATATCTCCAAGATTATTTTACACTTTACTAATCTGAGCTAACTGCTGCAATAATCCCTTACCTCTAATGAAATCACCCAGCAGATCAAGGTGTGCAGTGCAAGTGTCTTGCTCTGGCAGGGCGCAGCACTCCAACAGACTGCTCCAGCATTTGTTCTGCTTCTCTACTTGGTTTTCCAGCCTGCATCAAACTCCAGGTGCCAACAAAACCACTATCCAAAACAGCTCCTATTTTAAGCTTAAACTGGGTAATTTTAAACTCACTCAAGTAAGGCAACACCATGAGGCAGGGGGGATATACAGATGTGTTAAGCTCCCTATGACAACAGAGCATTATTTCTAATTTAGGTGGTCAAGTTCAACAGCAAGCCTCACATTTACCTGGCACTGAACTCATACAGAAAGGTATGAGCAGGCAGTAAGATGGCCAAAATGACCACAGAAGATCTTCACCTTGTCTTAAATAAATCTGGGTATTTTTCTCTTTCCTGCCAGAATCTTCTACGGGCTGTGGCGGCAGCTGGCTCCCTTTTGGGTTCAGCCCCACACACCCATCTACAGAGGGGAGATGGGAAGAGCAGACCCCAAAGCTGGGGCATGGGAAGAGCAGACCCCCAAAGCTGAGCTCAGTGCCTGTCCTCAGAGCCTACAAAATGACAACGATGCTTCAAAATGAAGGGACAGGAATCTCTCTGCCTACACGCTCATCCTTTATGACAAACCCACTAACGACAGAAAGGCACAATGCAGGTATTGAGGCATTACCGGTTAGGTAATGAAACCCAATCAGAGGTTCTCAGTAAGGTTTTTTGTTAGGGCATTCTGTACTGCCTGCATCACTGGGCTCCACCAAAACACACCTTTAAAACAAAAGGGAACTGTGCACGATGCTGAGCGGGGCTCACCGACAGAAACAGGAATAGATAATAGAAATATGACATGCCTCGAGCTGCACAGGAAACAACACACAGCCCACAAGCCCCAACAATTTAAAACAATAATAGTGATAAAATAAAGCCCTCAAAGCTCATCATGAGAACGGGATCAGACAGACGGCGGTGGGGGGAATCCGGGGTAGGGTGGGGGGAATTAACCTGCGTTGCTTCACCCCGTTTTCCAGCTGACGGCTCTGCCACCCATTTTGTTTCCAATAAAGAAATAATTAAAAAAAAAAAAAAAAAAAAAAAAAAGACGAAGGACACGACGATCTCCATCCACACCCACAGCTGTACCCAGGGCCGTACCCACACCGATGGATGTACCCGCACCCCGGGCAGGTGGCTGCGGCCGCAGGTGCCCACCTCACGCAGCCCCTCCGCAGGGAACCTCCCCCCCCCGCCTGGAGGCAGGAGAACATGGAGGGGTTTAAAAGAGAAAGAGCTTTCAAAGGGGACGCGGATGGCACAGCAGCCGCAAGGCCAAGGTGAAGCGCAGCCCCGCAACATGGTGGAGGCTCCCGGGGAGGCGGCAGGAGGAGAGGGTACGGCTGATGGGGAGAGGAGACGGAGGGCGGCGGATGGAGGTGACAGCGGGCGGCGGAGCGCGGCGGAGGGGACGGCGCCATGGGGGAGGCGCCCGCCGGGCTGCTCCCTCAGCGCTGCAGGAGGAGGAGGACGGGCTCACCTGCCATAGCGGACGGCAATGGCGCTGGAAGCTGTACCGTCGGCGGCAGCAGCGACTCCTCCACACCACACTCCGCGCCCCACGGTCGGCAGCGGGGAGTACAGCGGGGCCGGGGCCGCCCCGGCAGGCAGAGCACGGGGCGGGCCGGGCCCCGCTCCGCCCCCGACAAGATGGCGGCCACCGCCTTCTTCCCCTCAGCGCTCGCCCGCCATGGCGGCCCCGCAGCAGCCGGGTGATGGCTGTGGCGGCCGCGTTATGAGGCGATCGTGAGGCGAGGCGATTCCTCCCGAGGTGCATCGCTATGGGGTGTGTGTGGGGGGGTTTCTCTCCTGGCCCCCCACCCTCAAGGAAAATGGTGTTGGTGTGGGTTCAGGCTGCGCTCAGCCCATGCCTCTGTCGGGGGGGGGGTGGGGGGAGTTCATTCGATTTAAATGGGAAAAATAAATAAATAAATCCAGCTTTTTCTCATAGGAGAAGTGAACGGGAATAGTGTCGTTCTTTCATCGCTCTTCCCTCTAAGGAAGCAGGCAACCTCGATATAAGATGCCCCCCGCCACATACTCTAGAATCTCTGGCTAAAAGTCTCGCTAAAATCTCAGTTTTCCTCAGATTTTCAGTTTTCTGCCTGAGGAGAAACAGACACATCAGCCGTGCAGCAGATCAGAGCCCGGAGCGCAGAGCTGTGTGTTTCAGACCCATGGCAGGGCCATGCTGCTCCCACACTGGAAAAGGTGTATGCTTTCTCTCCGAGCCTGTTGGCAAAAAAAAAAAAAAAAAAAAAAAAAATTGACATTCCTAATGGATTTTGATACTGGTAACTTGCTTTAATTTTGCCCAGAGAGGTTGTGGGTTCCCCATCTCTGGAGGTGTTGGATGGGGCTCTGGGCAGCCCGATCTTGTGGCAACACTGCCCAGGGCGAGCAGGTTGGAGCTAATGATCTTTAGAGTCCCCTAACCCATTCTATGGTTCTGTGATTAATTTGTCTTCTGCCCTTTTCAAGTATGTACACTTCTCGAACCCAACTGGCTCACTCAACCGTTTACGTCTCGCTGCCCTTCTGGGAAGCCACAGCCAAGTGCTGTCTCCAATAATTCCTACTTTTTCTCCCACAATGAAGCTCTGCTTCAAGGAGCAGCATGCTAATTTAGAGTAGGTGTCCTTGAGATAATATTGACTGATGCTGAGCTTTCTCCCCAGACCAGCCCGCTTTGTTATTTGATTAAGGTGCCGTGTAGCTGTAACAGGAAACCGAGTCGATAGGAAAACCTCTGCTCCCTGGACCAGTGACACTAACTGTAATCCATTGCATCATTTCACCCAGACCTGCCATTCTTTGTTGATCTTCCAGGTCTTTGCCTTAATAGTTGCTGTTTGCAGAGTTCAGTTGCTCAGAGTGTTTACTGAGTATTTGCTCACCAGCTGTCTGACCCCTTCCATCCACTGCCCGTGTAAAGAGGGTTTCATCGGATCCCACTAAAACCCAGCAGCTTATTTTAAGACCGTAGACCCTACGAGGCCTCTGGAGCATTTGTGTTTCTTATCCTTTGTGCATCGTTTAGTTCCACATTCACTGAGGTACTCTCCTTGTTAAGCTTCTAAAAGGCTTTCAAACGAGCCATATGGAGAACTATATAGGACACAGATAAGTCACAATGCATCTTTTCTGCTTTGTATGCTCTTGACTATGGGTATCGATCCCTTAGCATTACTCAATGCTTGGCTTTAACCCAAATATATACATATATTTAATTGCAGCTTTTAAACATTAATAGACTTTGTTTGTTAGGGCAGAGGAGCGTGCAGCCATGATAAAAGAGACATTTTAGTACTGCAAGATTGATTGAAAGTGCAGCAGTTTCACTGCTGACAGGAGTTTGTATAGGAAGATGGATTGTATGTATCCAGTGATTCAGTCTCCCTATGAGGAGTTCTTATGTTCAGAAATCATTGGCAGAGCCGCAGCTCTGTAATTTTTTTTTAAATCCAGATTCACAAATAAATGTTCTAATTTTGCCAGTGTGGCATCCCTCAGTTGAAGACTGCAGAGTGAAATACAGGTAAGCCAAAAAGAGATCTGCAAGAGGGAAGTTCACGAGTCAGCCTGAAATTTAAACAGATAGAAAACTCAAGGCCGAAATAATTCCAAGGACGAGCAAAGGAAGGATGATAAATGTGGATTTAGTGCTCTAAAAATTGAGCTGGACACAATTAGATCCCCTGGAACCATGGGCTCAAACCCAGCAAAAGCCCTTTCAGGCCTTTATTCCTATGAAAAAGACAAATTAGCTTCCAGGTGTCTTTCTGTGTTGTCAAATTTCAGAAAACACAGGGCATTCCAGAGGAGAGCCAGAGCCCACTTGGTGTAGTCACACTGCCCTGCTGCTGAAGTGTGAGTTATTTTGCTGGGATTATTGGCATGTATCATTCTTCATTATTAAAATGAGGTCTTTATAAATGCTTTCAGTCCCTTTCAGCCTGAATGATTCACGGGACCATAAACAAGTTGGAGGGAGCAGAGATACAGGATGTGCATTTGCATGTCCTTCGTAACAACAGCAGGTATAAAGGCTATCAAGGGAAATTAGCAGCCATTAATCATTTAGTGTGCAGATCTTTGAGATCTTAAAGGAGCGACCTTCCTTTTGTAGTTTTCCTTTATATGAAATCTAGGAGATTATCAGGAGGGGAGAGATGTGAGGTCCTCAGAGCTCACCTGGATTTGCCTGAACAGGTGAAGTGCTGCTGCATCCGGACACCAAGTCACCACAGAAGGTTTATGTCCGTTGTCCCAGTTAAACCAGTGTGAAATACTTGTCCATCTAACACACATCTTCTGAATCCCTCCTATAATTGCCCCAAATTCCTATAAGTACTCCTAAAACGCTGAGATCCTCACATAAGACTAACAGTCCTGTAGTCCTGATTCCTCCCTCTGTGGTTTATGCTAATCAGTCACTATGCTTTATTTCATAATACAGGATAAATATTATAGCATTAATATAATCACAGCAGTAACAATTAAGGGATACACGAGCAAATAGTGTTTTGTGATTTTTGCCTGCTTGAAATCACTGGAACGTCCCAACAACAGCATGCAAGTAGGGACTTGATTTTCGTGGTGAGGTTGTGCCCATGTGAAACTAGAAGTCTGGTGAGCTGAGTGTCCTTCTCCGCAGCCAGAAAATGCAATATTACTGTGATAGTCTGGGTAACTAATGAGTATGTTCCCCACGCATGCCAGTTTTATTTTGTTTGTTTCTTCATGGCTCTGTAAAAATAAAGTGGTAAGGACAGGACTACAGAAGGTCAGGGCTTTCTTGAGATGCAGTGCGTAGGTTACTGGCATAAATTTAAATGCTGAAGTCTTTTTGGCTGGCATCTCCTCTGTTTACTCAAAATTCCCAGTTTAAACCGAAACGTCACCTCCATTTGGACATGAGTCACTGATCTGAGAACAGGATCTCCAGAAGAGTAAATTACTACTTTAGATCCAGTTATATCCAGAGATGGTTGTTTTGGGTCTGGGATCCGTAGGAATTTTCCAATTGCCTGTCTTATTTTGTGAAAAAAGCAAGACAATTAAAAAATTATAATAATAAAAAATAAGAATAATAAAAAAAAGAAGTTTGCCTCCATCACATTAGCAGTATTTTCTATGAATCCCACAGGTGGAGTTCAGGGGTTCAGAACAACCCAGCACGGTTCGTATATATGGATAATAAACAGACATGTCTCTACTGGCTTACACAAAATAAAAACAAAACCTCTGGTATTTCCACAGCTGCCTAAGAGGAGAAAGGAGCCCGGGAAAAGGCATTTTGTAGGTCACCAGCTGTGATAGTTTTTCTTCTTCCTCTGGAGTAGTAAGCAAAGACAATACCGAACTGAGCAGACCCTGGGTTTCTTTTCTATAAGGTAAAGAAGGGGAGAGTGAACAATCCTGAAGAAATGCTGTCTACCACCACCTAGTGGAAAATACCACTTCAGGTTTCCTTGACCTACATAGATTTTTAGTTGATCTCGTGGTCAGTCGTGACTTGATTGCTGTTTTTTCCCCCCACAGTGCTATATGGGATTAGAGTTAGCAAAAAAAAAAAAAATCCTTTCTAACAAGTGTTTTAAAACTGAACGACATACTTCCTGATCTGAGCGAAATCCTCCATTTTGTCATCTGCAAAATGGAGATCCTAAGACCCAGGAAGAGTTTTATGAGGTTTAATTAGTACAAAGTGCTCTTAATAGCAATAGGTCTTTTGGTCCAAGGATCTCGGATTGCTTTGGTCCAAGTACTCAAATTACTGAGGCTTCAGCCAGCGATCTGAGAGGGAGATGTACTGCTGTGCTTGCTATATAGAAAGATAAATAGCAGGGGCTGCAAATTACAGTTGCCAGAATTCACATAATAAATCAATAAGCAAAGAGAAAAGAAATTCTGCCTAGCTGCAGAATTGTTGGATCCCTACTGTTCTCATCAAGATGCTTTTCCCTCTGATAGCTTTCAGGGAGAGGAGACCCTCCTTGGCTTTTGTGCACGCAGATATTCTGCAAATGGAGTCCAGATTCTGACAAAACAACCCAGAAGAACTCCCCATGCTTCTCGCAGTCTGGCTGGTCAGATCACATTGCCACATTGGCCGCACAATATTCATCAAAGCGTCGTTGGCATTGTGGGTAAGTGCAAGAGGGAACGCTTACAGTAACACTAACTCAACTGGACAGCTCATGCTCTGGATGAGAAGCTAATTTTCTCGATGCTGTTGTGTCTGGTTCCTCAGGGGCTGTACCAAAGAGATGGGACTGAACTTGCTGAGTCAGGTGTAAGGCAAGAGGATGGAAAGATAGACTTAGCCACGTCTCAGAGCTCATTCCTAGTCCTCTTTTCACAAACAGCAGGGAGTCCTTACACACTGGGAAGAGTGGGAACAGGATAACAGCATGCATTTATCCTCCCCATTCCCTTTTTCTGTCAGGTTCCAGCTGCCAGTACTGCTGAATTGCTGGAGCCATGTGTCCTGACCCTGAGATGCGGCAGCAGAAAAGGAACTGCAAGAAGCACGTGGCTAACAGCTCTTGACATTTTTGCTTTGCTGCTCCACATTCATGCTGGCATTTTGCTTGCAGCCACCCATCAGATGGAGCCTGTGTCACTGGGAGCAATGATGGCCAGGCAGGAGACAAGCTGAGTTTTGCCATCTTACGTCAAGTTCACGAGTGGCTGCTGTTCAAAGCTGCGGCAGTAAATGGAGCTTCTGTTGACAAATGTGTATAGACAGAGCCAGGCCAAAAAGTGACTTCTTTCCACTTAATCCACTTCCAAAAGGGTGTGGACATTGTGCTATGTGAAAATTATTTGGAAGTCCATTAGAGGAGCTTTGCAGCACAGTGTAAAACAGGTTTCGTTAAGTCACCTCCACTGGGAATTCAAATGAGGACCCTTTGCTTTGTAAAGGACAGCAGCACTTTTTCATTTACTCCTGTCTCAGCAGAGAAGTGACAGCAGACAATCCCTGTCTTAACCTTTTCATTACTTGAAGCCACTTGCAAGCAATGTTGAAAGAACATCCACACTCTGTTCAGAGAGGAAGGATGGTCTTGGATGCTGTCATCGCCTTTATCTGCGATCTGCCCATGACTCATTTCGTTCATCCCATGAATGTTCGGTAACAATAACACGCAGTGATGTCAGGAGTGATAGAAAAGCGATTGCTGCAGAATCAACCCCCTCTGGCAAGTGGTAAAAGACAAAATAAATGAGTGTAACGCTGAGGCATGAGTCAAAGACGGAAACAGCACCACAACAAGCCCTCTAAAAGCTTCTTCTGAAATGGAACTGTCCGGATCACGCTGGGTGGATGCTTTACGGGAATCGTCATTCACTTGGCTAGAAAAAGAACTCCCTGAGGCAGGAAGAAGAGCTGGGCCCAAACCAGGGCTCGGTGGGCAAAGGGAGAGCTGGAAACTGTCTGTGGCAATATTTTTCAGTTCCTTCTTTCCCTGACAGCTGAACTAACACTTGTCGCAGGAGTGCAAACTAGGCAATTACAGCAAACGTGGATGCCACAGGGCTGGATGGGCTCGCTATTTATAGTTCCCTTCTGAGGGAGCTTTCCCACTGTGCCACTGCACGCAGGTTAAGGTACAGTCCATGCCTTGAAGGGCTCACAGCCCAGATAAAAACAGAAAAGGGAAGGAGAAGCGGCCTCTTGTGATGAGAGCCAAGACTCGAGGAGATGAAAGGACAAAAAGGAAATCTACAGCAGAGCCTGGAACAATGAACTCCAACTTCTCCCCAGCAAACTGCCCTTCCTCTGGTTAACTCCTTCCCTGCCTGAAGTCCGACCTCTCCTCTACTCATAATTAGTGCCAGCCTGATACAATGTCAGGAAGAGGAGTTTTTGCAAGTTCTGGCCTGTCTTCCCGCTGCTAAATTGTTTTCCCTCCAGCAGATGTGGGAGAAGGGACGTGCACCCAGCCTCGATTCCCTCCTGCTTCAGTGCTTCCACCCCAAGGAAAGAAGGATGGGAAGCGTCCTGGTGCGCTGACCCTGCTGAAGGGTTGATAAACTCCCTGGAGAGGAGCAGGCTATCAGCTTCAAACATTCAGTGCCTCAGACAGCTGTGGATGTGAGTGAAAGATAGACATTCTCCTTGGTTTCATGGGAGGATTAAAACAGGGGCTGTTTGTACGTTGAACTCTGCAGTATCTTCTCAGCAATTGGAAATGTGGTCGCACAACAAAGGAGAAACCTTTGCAAATCTAGTTTCTTTGTACTTGAGGTTGGAGACCATCCACTGGCCTATTTTTAGCCAAGCATTTGAAATGCTGCGTTGCAATCCTGCCCCTGTTCCCATGCAGTAAAACAGAGAAGAGTCACTTGACTTACAGTATCAAGTACAGAGAAAATGAGATAACTGTCTGGAAAAGAACCACTTAACACAGTGGTGAAGAAGTCATGCTTCTACTTGTACTGTTAGTGCTGAGAGGCAAGAAAAAAAATCATATTGTAGAAGCTGGTAGACTTTTAATAGTGATTTTAATGGAAATCATTTATAGAGAATGGTGTAATGAGTAAGCATTCACTCGTTTAAGGACCTGAGATCTTTTACATTCATACTACATACACTTAGGTGTGTAAGCCGAGGTGAGATTGCAATATAAGGAATTGAGCAGGCTAGAAATCTCTCATCCAAACCCCTTGTGCAGATGGTCTGTTATCACACTGACCCCTCTCTCTAACTGAAGTTAGTTGCTGCCAGCAAAGAATTTGTCCCAGCATTTATGTCAGCTTTCTGCAAGAAGTTTTTCTAAGTCCACCTGACTTCCTTTGCTGAATACAGCTTTTAGCTCAGAGGCTGATGCTCTCGCATGAGTGAACCCTTCCCTGGTAGCTGGCTTTTGGTCGATTGGTTTGACCACTTGCATTAAACGCGATGCCACGTACGACAAATAGAACCGAACGTCGGGACGCGGCGCAATGAAAACACTGCGCCCGATTTGATGGGTCCATGAGAGAGAAAGGAGTTCTTTGTGAGAACAGCACATGGAAAAGCACAGAGATGAAGCAAGCTGAGCCCCAGGTCTCCCAGCCTTTCCTTGTAAGAGACATGCACCATGTCCCTCATCATCTTGGTGGCCTTCTGCTGGGCTCCCTCTAGAAGTTCCCTATCACGTCAGCAAGACTTTGTGTACCACGCATTTCCCACCAGCAAGGAAAGAAAGGTTAAATCCTTGGCTGCCAGGTTAACAGCATGATTTGCAGCAACAGCTTAAATAAATGGTTGCAGGCACAAACGAGTAGCAGGCAGCTAATCCTTCAAAGGCTTAAGCGCAGCTACTACCGCAGTCCAAGTAAATATTTCAAAATAAAATTAATTAGTGGTGACTGGTGGATTTGCTTCTTTGTTTCGCAAGCCCAGGCTTAAATGGTGATTCCTCCACAGAATTGATGCTTTCAGTGCCAAAACTGCCCATTTTGGAGGAGTAGAAGGAGCCTTCTCGAAGACAATTAATTGCAGTGTTGTTCCTTACTGTAATTGCAGCAGGACTGGAAAAGTAACAGATGAATCTCATAGGTCTGTGTTACCATCAGAGAGGCATCAATGGCTCAGTGTCCGACACAAGTACAGTGCAGAGGAAATGTTTGCTTCCTGATTCTTGTCATAAGTAAGCTCTGCCCATGGCCACAGAAATAATGGCCTTAATAATGGCCTTACTTCCAATTAAAAGATTTTTCTTAACACCTTCACGGACAGAGGTCAAAGCGGGAAGGCAAAAAACCTCAACATAACTCGTACCCCAACCAGCACCAAACAAAGCCTGAGACTGGAGAAGAAGAACAGTCAAACGAAAGCAGCAAAAGGTCAATGAAATTATTTGAAAACAATCATTTCTAATCCACAATCAAGCCTTTTTTTTCCCCAAGATTTTTTTTTTTTTTCCTTTTACCTTGACCCTTGGCTCCGTCTCAGAATGTAGCCAATTTTCCTGCGAGGGAGGAATCTCTCATGGTCCACTGAACTGTCTGGACTATGTTTAGTTAAACACAGCATTCCTAAAAATCTCAAGCTGCTTGTGTACCAAGGAAGGAGCAAGGAAGCCCTGTGACCACGCACATCAACATTTCACATGGCAAGCACAGAACACAGCATGCCAGAAGGGGCTGAATGCAGAGCTCTAGGAAAAAGAACATAGTTTGCATGCAGTTTTCACCAGAAAAAGAAAGGGGAAAATGGACAACTTGCACTTACCCACTAAAATGATGAGCTGCAGAGCTCCAGAGCACATCAAAGGGAAATCTGCCCAGTGGAAAAGCAGAAGTCAAGGAGATTTGGAGGTGCTTCGCAGGTGGAGATCTTGCTGGGAGGAGCAGGACAGACACCCAAAGGGAAGGGTGAGGAGAAAGCTTAAGGTAGCAGCTTAGGGAGAGGCAGAAGATGTGAGGAGTGGTTGTATGAATGAGCTGGTGTCAGGGACTTTTAAGGACTAAGCATGAGGGGGAGGAGTGTGGAGAAACTCATTTAGACCTTAGCGTAAGTGGAGTACGGCACAAATCTGATTAGATGGGACAGAACTGTAGTGCCGAGTCATTCCTTCCTGCCCCGCAGGGTTTTCATGTCTTCTTTTATGCTAAGTAAAATCCATATGGCTATAAAAGGAGCATTATAGCACTGAGCCTCCCACTGGCAAACGCTGCTGAACTTGGCTAATCGCAGTTGATAGAAAGAAAGCAGACCCCGACCGCAGGGTCTAATCTAAGTGATGGGTACCAGAAAAGAACTCGAGATGCTACTGTCGATTGTGATGTTTGAACAAACAAAACAGTCATTTTCGGGCTGTATTTTCAGCACATTGGTTGTATCTAACATGCTCTGAGTGAGTCATCACATTCTCTCTCCCTCATCTCCACAGATGTTTCACATGATTTCTGCTAATGTATTTTCAGGACTAGAATCAGTGACAGCCCTCAGCCCTCAACCAGCACAACATCCAGGCAGGTCTTGAGGATCATCTTATCAATGAGGACATAAAATCACTGCTGAGAGAAGAGAATCCAGGTGAACCCAACAAGGAGAAACAAGAAACCCAAGCTCCCACTTGCTCCATCGCCGCAGAACCAGCAGCGAGCCCTGCTCTTCTTCCCACCCCATGAACCTCCTCCATCAGAACAAACACGTGGAGAAGCTCAGAGAGAATGATCAACAAGGATGCCAAGAAACAAATATAGTGCAAGGAGAATTGCTGCCCAGGGTATTGGCACCCTGTTTCTCAGGATGTTCCCTGTAGAGCTGTCCCAGGTGAGCTGCTGCTGAAGGTTGGTGGGTAAAGGCCTTGGGTGAATCAAAAGTTTGCCAGTCATTTAGAATCTTTATAGGGGAAGCATGGGAGAAGAGGAATTTGCAGTCACGTCCTCCTCACAGCATGATGCTCCCCTACAAAGCTCTTTGTATGGAGAGATCCAAAATCGCTGTGTCTTAAACAAAGAAGAATTGACAGAAAAACCTTAAAACAAAGAAGAATTGAGAGAACACCACAGGATGATGAGTTCTGCACAGCTGTGCTTTCACTTGGACATAGGCACCTCACCATCCCCTTTATCACACCAACCAACCTACAGAAGCACCATTTCTCCCTCTTCCCTCAAGGATTTATCAGAACCAGTTGCATAAAGCTTTGGATAATTCTAGCTTTTCCTATTGCTCCTTTCCACTGCTGAGCATCTCTCTGTCTCCTATCTTTGCCATTTGATACAAATAGCCCCTTTCAGCCAGGGCCTGCTATAGGATTTCAAGCTCAGGACTAGTAGTTAATGTCTGCAGCTACTCAGATTGTCCTGACTGCTACCCAAACTGCCCAGGGAAACTGTGGATGCCCCATTCTTGGAGATGCTCAAGGACAGGTTGGATGGGGCCCTGGGCAACCTGACCTGGTGCCTTGTCTGGTTCAGGGAAGTTTCCTGTGATGTGATTACACTCAGGAATTTGCATTAAGCTGCACTCACTCCAGACACTTAAATAAAAACCATGAGATTGACCTAAAAGAAGTCTTTGCTTTTATAAAGAATACATTTGGTGGGATTTCTTTGGGATTTCTTTGTAGCTGAGGCCTCCTGGGGGACTCCAGAGTCAAGCAATCATATAAATACACCACACCACAGCAACAGAACATCACTGAGGATATAAATTCAGACACTCATAAAATAGAGAAAAGCCTTAACTCTGGGTGCCTGTTCTTGCTGCAGAGCTTCTGTGTATAACAATACCCCATCGAGCCATATAAATGCCAACTATTTTTATCTACGACAGCTGCCTCGCCCAGAATGGATGATGCTCCATAGAGGAGACAGCAGTTTGGTATTATCCTCATCCATCAGTGCTCACCCTGTCCCTTGCTCAGTGGTCAAACTCTGCTCTAGAACCAGAAATTTCTTCACAGACATGAAGCTGTTGTCATGACCCAGCACTTAAGCACCAGAACAACCATGTATGGGCAACGGCCTGGTTTAAATGGAAAACTATGATGCCTTCATGCAATGCTTGAACAAAAATATGAGCTGACAGCACCAATTATCCTCAAACCTACACCAAAGGAGCATCGCTGTTATATAAAAGGACCATGGAAACAAATGCTTGCAGTAAATTCTTCCAAATTTTCCCAAATGTAAAGTCAGTTTGTTTTCTGAGAAAGCAAATGAACAGCAGGTATTAGCTGCACCGCAGCCAGACCACAGAAGTTTGAGCATAAGGAAATGTATACTCTGGAGGAAAGCCATGCTTAGAAGACAATATATGAACCCACAGAATGAAGTAGTCAGGATCTACATTTTTTGAGTAGTAAGTCTACGTTTTTTCCCCCAGAAATAGCTATAAAATATCCCTGGGCAGAAGAAATTTTCCATGCGTCCCTCCCTCACACAGACAGCCCTGAAAGGGACTGATCTGAATTGCACTGTGCTTCTGTCAAATGACAAATAAACTGCCATCCCTCCAGGAACGTCAGCATGTTCTTTGCCTGTCCCCTGCATTCCCTTATCCCTCTGTAGTTGCCCCAGGCTTCCCAACTTTCTGCATCCTCTCAGCTCCCCTCTCCTCCTCTTTTTCCATCTAAACTTCCCTTCCCTACTTCCTCTCCCTTCTCCCCAAACCAAACTCACTCACATTCTTATCACCTTCTAAAGGCTGATTCATGGTTTTGCGTCAGCAGCTGCTCTTCTGGCCAGACCTGGCTTTAATTGAGGGATTTCAGCTGCTGCAAAGTGGTGGTGACATCTGGGAAGCTGGGCTGCCATCGGGAACACGAGACCAGTGATGGCCAAGGCCGGCGTGACGCAGCAGAGCAGGGAACGTGCGTAGCTGTTGCCTTGGGAGGAGGGAAGGGAAAAGGGAGATCCTGAATTCAATCAGTTATTCCTCAGAGCGCGCCGCCAGGGCACGCACAGGCCAATGAATCAAGTCAACCCAGGGAACAGATGGAGTTTAAAATAAAGAAGACCTTGGCTCAGGCTCTGGGTTTGGTCTAGAGCATTGGAGGAGAAATGGCAAAGCGAGGAAGGAAAAAGTCAATCCTGGCCTTCTGAATCACAGAATGGCCAGGGTTGGAAGAGACCTGAAGGATCATCTAGATCCAACCCCTCAGCCAGAGTTGCCATCCACCAGGGCCCCATCCAGCCTGGCCTTGGGCACCCACAGCTGCTTTGGGCAACGTGATGAAGCACAGAGTCATGCCACACCTAGGGCACTGCACTGGTGCTCTACAGAGGGTAATTTCTGATTCAAGTGAGCCAAGGGTCCTGCAGACCAGTTGGAGCTGCTGTGAAGCTGCTGGCTCAGCAAAGCTTATTGCTGATTGTAGCAACTGCATCAGAAACTGGAAGCAGTTAGCAACAGCACATTCAAGCTCATTGCCCAGAACCATTTTTAGAGTACACTGAAATCCGTGAAGGTGAAAAAGATGAACTTATGATTTGTACACAGAAGATTGAGAAGTTTATTTGTGTTAAACACGTACACTTGTACCTTGCATTCCTACGCCTTGTCACGCAGTTGTTCTTCGGGACACTTGGTCCAGTCCCACCTCAGAGACAGCGAGCTTTGACTTTGCATCAAGTACAGAGCGACCAATCTATTTTCCCTGAATAACCTATGGCTGAAGCTAGCAATACAATACAAACAGGATTTATCCAGTACAAACTATACAGACTTGCTCTTTACTGGTCTAGGGAGTTATGAGCAACACATCATCTAGGTGAGGAGAAAATAATCCCAAATATACATACAGTTAGAATTCAACTGTCTCCAATACCCCCACACCCATCAAAACCAAGGCTTAGGTATTGAGACTCTTCAGTTCTGGTCCAGATCCCAATTCTTCTCCCTGTCTCTATTTGCTTTAAAATAATAATAAAATCCAGCCACAATCAGTTCTTTCAGAGGATAACAAGTTGATTTTGCCAAAATTAAGAGTGGCATGGGAAGCAGTCTGCTTCTGAAGAATGCTGAGTAAATAGGATTGGTCAGTGTAATGATGACTTGTGCAGCAAATGCAGTATGTGCAAGTTATCTCATGCAAGTGCAGTTTGCAGTTGAATTCTGTTATCCCAGATGAGCACAAGACAAGTAAATTGGAAGAATTTTGGATGGGCAGAGAGCAAAAAAATAAAGTTATGTACAGTGTTTGCAACACTAAACCCAAGGATAGCCACAATCTCTCTCAGAAAACAAACAAGCTAACAACAAAACTCTTTGAAACAGTTAGGAAAACAAATATCTTTACTGATGGAACTGTCCGGCTTATCTATGTTTGGAGAATGGCTAGAATTGCCTTGTCCAGGAACTTCTTACAAGTAACCGGCATCATATACCCAAGAGGAGAATTACAATAAACCACGTGTTCTTCCCACCTAATGTTGCAATCCTTTTGGTCACTTCCACGTTTAACCCCCTGCCCCCACCAGCTGAAAGCTTTCAACGCCTCCCCCACAGGATTTTCAAAACCAGGAAGATGCATCTTGTGACTGACACGCTCCATTTACAATCTTACAGGCTCCCTCCGATATTTAGGGTCACTAGCAGCTCTTAACACTAACCTAATGGTAAATGCTGTCCAGAACATTATTCAGTCATCGAAATCCGGGATGTCGTCGTAGGAATAGCCCCGGTAGCCTTTGGAAGCATAGTACGCAATGCGCAGGTGGTAGAAGCCTGGGAGGAATACAAGGATCCCAATGATGAGCACGGGGATGGCACGGTCTGTTCCCTACGGCAGAGAGGAGAGCAATGTAAGCACCATGAGAAGATCTGTATTGAGGTCTTTTTCTCATTCATCCCTATAGGGCTGCCCCCCCCCCAGATTTTTTCTCAAATCAGAAATCTTTGAGAGATCTATCATGCTGAGCTCTGACACCCTTCCTGGCCCGCTCCTCATGACAGGAAACCTCAACTGAACTTTTCCTTTGGGTAGGAGGGGTGGCTCCTGCTGACACGGTCACATTACAAAATTGCCAACCACAGGCCGGGTGCTGAGCGCTTGGCTCAGATCAGCTCTCCTACCAGCGCCTGGATTGCTTCCGATACGGCCAAAATGCTGCTGCTTCCACACTGATAAGCAGCAGCTGCCAATTGTAAAGCAATTCCATCCTGCACAGGGCAGAAGGTGAAGTATGCCAAGCACAATGCCAATGGCAAGTATCAGATCTGCTTTCAATGGACTGTAAAGGCATAGAGAGGAGATAAATGGTTCTGTGTCCTGTATGGTGATCAAGTATCCCCTACAGAAAGCAGAAGGTTTAGTAGAAGTGTGATGATCCTGGCATTATTTCCACCAAGACAGCAATGTGGCATTAAAATGAAACCACACTATCAAGCAGGACATAGAAACTCAGCCCGACTGGGTAGATATCCCATCCAGCCTGGAGCTCCAAACACAAGTTAACTAGAAACCTCAAACGTTGGATATTAGGAATAATTTCTTCTCATAAGGAGTGGGCAGGCACCAGGCCCAGGGAGGCGGTGGGGTCCCTGGAGGTGTTCAAGAACTGAGGAGATGTGGCACTGAGGGACATGGTCAGCGGCATGGTAAAAATGGTTTTGGGGTTGGACTTGATGATCTTCGGGGTCTTTTCCAACCTGAATGATTCTATGGTTGATTCCATGATTCTAAACTGTCAGCAAACACCGGTGTGTCAGCAGAGGGAATTACTTTCTTGCTTATAGACCTTTTGCTCCAAGTTTGTGCGCTGGAAGTTATGGTTTGTGGCAGGCTTTGGGAAGGCCAAACAATACAGAACTCAAAGAGAGGGGTAATCAATCCACTTACGCCTTTGCTAATGTATCCTGCCAAGAGGAGGGCTCCAATGATAATGAGAAAAGTTCCAATCATGAAGAGCACGACAGCCAGTGCAATCGCCTTGTAGGGGATTTTTGGTGGGCTCTTCTTGAACTGGATGGGAAAATAACAAATGTTAAGCAGCTTACCTCAGCGTTGTTCCCCTATTACCATGGCAGAGATGCGAATACCACAGCTGGCAGAGGACAAGAGAAACCACTGCTGCAGCCTCCCTACAGTGAATCCTGTCCATGCATCCCCTGCTGTCTGGGGCAGCATTTACACCCACTGCTCTGATTTTCATCTCCTTCCAAATAAACGAAGCTGGCTCTATTTATTAAACAAGCAATCTCATTTCCAGTTGAGCTCTGTGGATTTTCTGGAGCAGAAGGGCTGAAACTCTACGATTAGACACTGTGAGGATGGGGTGGCGGTTGGACTTGGTATCTTGGAAACCTTTTCCAACCTTTATCATTCTGTGAGTGGGCATGGTGGTGATGGGTTGACAGTTGGAATTTAGTAGCAGCACAAAGCAGTTTTCTTCCCCACGCTTTACCTGCAGGTCAATATATCCATCGTCAGTGCTGGCGAGCTTGGAATATTTGACTTTGCTACTGGGAATCCCAGCAGAGAGATTCGTTCTTGACGGCATCATTACAATGAGGCCCGGGCATCAGCTAGAACCTGGAAAACAGAGAGAGACCAAAAAATCGGAGCCAACTGGGTGATAGGGTCAGATGTGGATTAAGTTTCTTGCAGCAAGCACAAAGAGTGTCAAGCTGACGCTAACCAAAAGAAATTCGTTTTCACAAATTAAATCTTTTCAAACAAAGCTTTGTGTCTAAGCCTAAAATACAAAGGCACGGATGTAGATGGAATAGAAAAATTTGGATTTGTCAATATTTGAAAACAAAATAAAATTAATGTAGGATGTGTTTCAAACCTCATACAGGCTCCAGAATAACATCCCGTGTATGAGTTGGCTCTCACTGCCCAAGGAGGTCACGCTTCCTGCTGCAGGATGCCTGAGGTCTACCTGTTTCTAAACAGGGTCATTACCAAATAAACCCAAACCAGAACTCAACAAAGCAGCTTTTCAAAGGGACGGATATTTTGCAATAGATCCATTTTGGGAAAAAAAAAAGTAAAAAAGAAAATAAAACCAACATGAAATGGAGCTGTCATCCCTGGGATAGCTCAAGGCTTGAGTCGGAGGGAGCACGATGGGGTGGGCAGTGGGTGAAGCAAGCAAAAAGCAGCAAGGGGCTACAAACCATAGGTCACTCCTCTATCCAGCTGCAAGGGAGGAAGCATTCAGGGCTGCACTTTCTGGAGTCGCAGCAGAGCTGGACCCTGCAGTTTCACTGCGTGTAGCCAGGCCCTGTGGTTTTGCTGCCAGCAGTGACAGCGCTGGTGATTGGAGCAGGGAGGTGGGCAGAGCCAGCTCTCCTCCTCCGGGCACTGAACCTGGATCTGACCTCGCACAGCCCTGACTCGGTGCAGAGCCACTCAGTGGGAAGGGAAGTCCTGCAGCTTCCATGCAGGATCTGTGCGTGGGGCAGCACTCACCCTGAACCCACTGCCTTCCCAAAGCGAGGTACAATATCACTCCCTGCACCAATGCAACAACTTCTAATCTCTGGAAAAGCATGAAATAATAATAACAATAAAAAGACAACCCACAACCCCATGAGCATATATCCCCAATGATAAAGGTGCCCATTCTGCAATAGTATTTGGCATCTCACGGGATAGCATCTCCTCAAAGCAGTCTCTCCACTGGAACCAAAATAAAACCTTTGTCTCCCTCAGTGCTAACAATAATTCTTTCTGCAATCCTCACTATGTATTGGTAAATCCCTCTCTAATGTGACTTCTATTTAAAATAATAAATTTTTTTAAAATAATCAGTAACAAAACCCCAACACTTCCTGATCTTAAACCCTCCCACCTCTTTAATAAGAACTTTTTTTGCTTTTTATGGAGGGGAAAAATAAATCTACATAAGCATCCTCAACAGTGGAAATATCGCCCAGCTATGGGGCGGTAACACCCATCCATTTTACGGTTGGACTCGATGATCTTGAAGGTCTTTTCCAACCTGAGCAATTCTATGATTCTATGATCCATTCTATGATCCTCAGCCCCTTCCCCATCCCTTTTTTTCTGCTCTTCCCCATCCCTCTTTTCCTGCTCTTTGTGCCCAAATGCCCTCGGAGACTCCCACGTGCCCATGGGGTCAAAGTGCAGAAGGGGAAGAAGACAGAAGAAAGCAGCACATCCAAAACTGAACAGATATCCCCATTTTGCCCTGTTTTACCCTGGGATTGTTTATACTCCCTGTCCCATTGCTCATGGAGTGATTCCCAGCGACTTCCCAGCGATAACTGCTAATTTACACTAATTGTCCCTGCGCTCGCCCTACCTCACTCTATTAAGGACGAATGCACAACGCTCCCTCAGACCTCACACTAAGGGCCACGTTCAAGTCCCAGCAAAACGTGCCACTTCAGGCCAAAGTCCTCTTTCTCCCCCAAAGATCTGCAACACGCATTCCTACCCTCAATGCCAGGAGCAGGGAGGGGAGCGGGATGTCATTTCCTGCCCCGCTCAGAGCTCAACGCCGACGCAACGCACCCAACCAATCCCCCCTGCAGCCCCAAAATAGATTCCCTGCTGCTAAGCCCGCATCCCATCCACCAAATCCCCCCGAAACCTGAGGTCTGTGAGGTTATCACGTGCAAAGAGCTTACCTCCGGCTCACGCTGCTGCTCAGAGCCATCGCTCCCAGCGCCACTTCCCGGCCACGCCAACCCAGGAAGTTTATTGCGATGACGCCTGTTTCCTTCCAGGTTATGGCAGCAGCTTTGCTGGCTCAGCTCCGCGGGGTTATTCTGAGCTTGGTGCTGAGGGTTGGCAGCTGGAGGGCTCCCGGAGCCGTGGGGCAGGCAGCGTGGACACAGCTGCTCCGTACCACGCGCTATGCGCTGCACGTTGCCCTGCGTATCAAAAGGAAGCATTGCATATCACTGAGCTGCAGCACAGCCCTCTGTGAGTTGTATGCATCTAACAGGCAAGCTGGAGCCAGAACGTTATTTAAAGCAGCTGTGTTCATTCAGAGGAATCACGGCTGGGATTTACTGCTCCCAGAAAGGAAGCAGCAGGAACGAGCGTGGTTGCAATTGCTGTGAATTAACAAAGCACCCGAAAATCGAGATGTCCTGAAATGGCAAAGCATCCTCCCAATCCTGCCTTCTTTTCCCAAATCGGGTTTCTTTGCAAACAAAAGCACAAGCCTCAGAAGTTTCCCTCCTCCGAGAAGCAAACAGCATCTGACCACATCTCCCTGTTTTTTAATTTATTTAAGAGGGAGCAGCTGTTGGCTTTTCAGCAATGGCAAAGGGAACATTCACACCCTGAGCTGATGCAAAGGCAGAAGGCACGGCCACAAATCCAACAGAAGCGCACAGATGCGAGGCTAAAAGTGTTTCCTACCCCGTGAAACTCCTCAAGCTCCTTGTTACAGCCCATAAAAATAAGGAATGAAACCACAGGGCTTATTTTCCCGTGCTTGTAACAGCAGAAATAAAGAGGTCAGTAACCCCCACCGCAGCAGGAGGCGGCACAAAAAGCTGCTTGCTTCTAACACAGCACATCAGTGGAACTGAATCCTCCCACTTACCATCATCGTGGATCTTTAATTCCCCACCAGTGTTTTCTTGCACTTGGGAGTACAACGGCCACCCAATGAGAGCAGCATTGCATTTGGGGGTTAAAAAAAAACCCAACCCCAAGTGACCTGAGATATCCAGTGCTGTTGTTCTGGGCAATTCCTATGGCAACAACTCAACTGCTGCTGCAGTTTTAGGGCAGGTGTTGATTTCGGGTGTTTCCTGATTCAGCAACCTCAGCATTCAAGAGAATCCACGAGGCACGCTCTAGAGATACCAAGAAGCTCAAGATGAGGCTTGAAAACCAAGCAGGGACCTACCTGCAAAGAAAACTGCCAACATTTCCTACTGAAAAAGATGCGCCGCTACCAAATTAGAATGGAGGAAAAGGGGCAGGAAGAAATCCCACCACCAGACTTCAGGGGAGGGGCTGGTTTCAGTGGTAGAACTGGTTGCCTGATCAGCACTGCCACCTCGTGAAGGGCTCCTGCTCCAGCAGCAGGGTTCCCCAGCTGCCCTGCTTCCAGGTCCACCCCTAAGAACAATGAACACACCCAAAGCACCCAGGACTCTACAAGTAATTAATACTGATCAAGCCAACGTCGCTTCTGAGTTTCTCCATCTTCACTCATGGTGGAGCCGCTGTGTGAGGATGAAGGGTAAGGATTTAGATGCTAGCAGCAATGCAGCCACTGAAGAAAAGCACAGTGGCTACCCAGAGCTTTTCAAACCCCATTTGCAGCATAAAGCACAGCGTTGGCATCCCCATGAATGATGGGGACAGAAGTAGAAGCATTGTCCATGCAGAGGAATGGGTTCAGGTGACTGCAGGACACGGGTCACCACAACAGAACACATGCAGAGCTGCTGAGGAATGGCTTAACACCAAGAGCCAGCAGCACAGCTTTCCAGGCCAGCTTTCAGACACTACGACACCACAGCATTTCTCTACATACTGACTTCATTTAGAGCACAGGCAGCAGCTACAGGATCAGTCCATGCTGGAACAGGTGGTTCTGGCATCTGCACAGCTAATGCATTTTAGGGAAAACACATTTCACACACCTCCCTAGCTTAAAGCAGCTGCATCACTGATGGATTAGTTCAGTGAGATTACCTGCTCCTTCAACTCAAGTGTTTTAACTGAGGGACTCACCCACAGATGCTACTAAACCTCAGCACCGCGTGACAAAGCAGTGATCAATCTGCTCACATTGAAGTAGGATAAAACCACGAGGTTATTTTTTTATTTCCATCTTTCAGTTAGAATACCAGCTTCAAAAATAAATGCATGTAGTAAGGGGAAAATAAACTTGTGGCATCATTAAACAGCAACCCTAGCCCACTACAGTTCCACAGGTGAAACTCCAGGAACCATCTATACTGAAATTAAATATTGCACTCCTCCAACACACGTTCAGAGGAGTATTTCACCTAAAGACAGCATCTAAGAGGTTACTGCAAGTACAGGAACAGGCCAGAAACAAGAGAATTTCCTATTTCAAATGACATCAGTGTAGCAAAATAGCAAGTTGAAAAAAATATTTACAGAGATATCTACAGAACATTCGTAACAGTGCCCGTTCGATGCTGCAATGCACTGACATTTCTAGTAACGTGGACGACAACAGATTTCCTTCTCCAAGCCAGCTGTGCCCCCAAGAGCTGAGCAGATCTCCCCCTCAGTCCCAGTCCAGTTACGAGCCTTCTTGCTGGTCTTCAATCTTTGGAGCCAGGTAGTATTTTAAGTGTCCCATGTCAGCGATCTTGTACTCCACAACTGGTAAAGGAAGAAGAATATTCAGAAAGTGCTTCACAAAAGCTATAAATACATTCCTGATAGAGTTCTAAGGTAGATTGCTCTACAAGGTTTTCAAGGAGAGCTGCTTCTACTTACCCAGAGGAACATCTGCAGACATGCTGAGTGTTACTGTCGGTGACAGGGGGGTGGCTTTGGTGAAAAAGTTCAAATATCTCAGGGCAAAAGTCAACTGGACCGGCTCATTCATTTCTATTGTAACCTGGAACAACAGCAGCCAGATCAGAGTTTGGTAAAGGCAAGCTGCAACAAGCTCCCCCAAGCTTCTCAAATAACTCAGTGTCACTGCCCTAGACACCTCACCTACAGCCAGTGCTAATCCCCACTCTGTTCTGTGTGGGGCTGCTTGCAAACCCCCCAGCCAAGAAAATGCTGGCAAGGACTCGCTGACTTGGTTCTATAAATCAGAGCAATACTGGATCCAGTGACCTACTTCAGCCCCCAGCACTCACATTAGTAGAAACCTCAGCACAGAAGACACCACTGTAACCATTAACATTCAACTTACAGCTTCTTCCTCTTTGTCCACATTACTGGTCTGCGACAGCTTGATGTTTCCATTTCCTAACTCTCCATTAGCTGAAAATTTCACACCGTCTTTGGCACAGGAGATGACAACAGCGTCACCAATATGGCTGAGGTCTCTACAGATGCGTGCAAATTCAGCAGAAGGCATTTTCACTACACAGCTGTATTCTTGTTCCTGGAAAGGAAGCGATGAACTCATACCAAGGAGCTTTAAGACCTCAGATTTGCTACAAGTTCAAACTCCAGGTTTGTATATGAGAAAACACGCTGTCCTAAGAGTGTATGCAGACATTCAAGCAACCACTTACTGGAATTCCAAGCTGCTCCACATCGAGGTCCATTAGCTTCATCTCATAATCAGAAACCTTCTCCTGATCTAAAGAAACAAAGCGTAGTTTGACCAAGTGTTTCAGAGAAGTTATCACCCTGAGTTTAAATTTCACCCCCCCAGTTTTTTTTCCCCAAAAGAAAAACACCTTAATTGTGACAACAGGATTCACCTTACTTAATAACCTAAAGAGCCTTCTGGAGGCTGTTAGAGGAAAGCAGGCTACCAAGGTGAACCTGGGAGCATCTTTATGTAGCTCAGGGAAGGTTTTCATAAAGGGGTATTAATGAGGTAGATAAAATGCTTTGGAGATGTAGACTTTAAGTGTTTAAATATCATGCAATTCCTCCCATTTCGGACCACTCTTTACAACCAGCATGCATTGCTTGGTCTATGAAAACTTCTTATGTTTTCTGGTAGCAAACAGGTTCACAAATACCACTCACTTGGTGCTTCAAACACTAGAGCCAATGTATCTGCGTTGTCTTCTGCTCTGAGAGTTATGATGTCTTCATTTCCAGCACACTTCAGTATTTTAGACATGCTAGGGGGACAAAAGGCAGATCGCTATGGGTTATAAACAGAGCGTGACCAACCACCTATTACCTATCAGGGTTAGAGCACATTTAACGAGCTGTCGGAAATCACAGAACCTGCGTGTTTTGCATTATTTCCTATCCATTGCCACCGCACCCTTCTAGGTGTACAAACCCTCCAGCCCGCTGCCGCCAAGCTCTGGGCCTGCAGCGCACGAATTAGCAAAGAACTGAAGCAGAAGCCAAGTGATAGGAGCAGGGCCGGGGCTCGGGTGGGCAGAGTAAGTGCCGGGGGCGGTGGCAGCGCCATGGCTTCTCCCCGCCAAGCTTTCCCGCCACAGCGCGGCGCGCGCCCAGCGCCGGCAGTGACGTCACAGCTGCCGGCGGACCCCGCGCGCGCCGCGAAAAACGGCGCGAGAGCTGTGAGGAGAAAGGGGGAGGGGGCCGGCGAGGCCTAGAAGCGGGGCCGAGCACAAAAAGCCGCTTCCACACCGCGCGAGGCCCACGCGGCTCACTTTCCCTTCGTGCCCCTCTGCCCCAGCAGGACTCGCTTCCCTCAGCGCCTCAGCCCAGGTCCAGCCCCACCACCGTTACCTGTTGAGGTTGACGCCCATGGCGATGTTGCGGTCGCAGCGGTAGGTGTCGAAACCCTCAGAGCGCAGCGTGAGCTGCACCAGGGAGACGTGCGAGGAGTCCATGCTCTGCAGGCTGATGCCGCCCGAACCCAGGTCCCAACACGCCTCAGTAATGAGGTCCTTCAGGGCCTCCAGCACCCGCTTGAGCACCGAGCCCTGCACAAGCCGCGCCTCAAACATCCTGACAGCAACAGCGACCGACAACAGCACAGAGCACGACAAGGCTACGGACTGCGGCGGCCCGCCAAAGTCACCCTTATATACACCCCACGCCGCACTGCAGCCAATCGCAGCGCTCCTCTCGCGCTCTGCGATGCCCTACCCACGCTCACATGACAGATGCTCTCCTCTCCGCCAATCGCGACACCGCTTCTTCACCTTAATCCCGCCCCCTCGTTCCACGGGAGCCAATCAGCATACGTGTTATTCAGCGCGGCCACGCCTCGCCGTGAAGCGATGGCGGCGGGGCCTGTGAGGCCTGAGAGATACTCCGGGCCTGAGCGAACACCGAGGGGAATTCCCTCTCTAAGACATAAACCGCCACGGTTCAGGCAGCGCTCGTGCATGGCGCTCTCCGGCCTGACTCTTCCGCCCCGCGCTCAGGGCCGTTTTCCTCCTCCACCGCCAGCTACGCACTCGCGCCCACCCATCATCGCGGCAGCCGCCTCACATCCGGGTACACATGGGCGTGGCCATGGCCTCGTAGCCCCGCCCCCCGCGGCCATTCCGCAGCTGTGATTGGCGGGCGGCTCCCGGTCCTCTCCCTCTCCCTGGCGGCGGAGGGCGCGCAGCAGCGGCGGTGCGCGGAGCGGCGCGGAGCCGCGGGTGGGGGCCGGAATGAGCGAGCTGCGGCAGCGGCTGTGCGGGGAGCGGGAGCCTGAGGAGAAGGTGGGTACGATGGCGGTGGGGTGAAGCCTCCTGCTGAGGGATGGGGGTGCGGCGGGGCTGGGCCTCGGCTCTTGGGGGCTGAGGGGGAGCCCCTGAGGAAGCCGCCGGGGAGCAGAGGCCCAGGCCGGGTGCAGCCTCGCAGGTGCGGTGCGGTGCCGTGCTGTGCCGTGCCGTGCCGTGCCGTGCCTCGCTTGGCCGGACGCGGCCTTTCATGGAGCATCCCGGGCTGGGAGGGCCCACGGGGCACCTCCTTCGGCAGAACTAGCCGTGGTTTAATGGGATTTAACGGTGGCGGTTTGCTGAGGAATGGCCGTGAAAGAGAAATCCGATGGTTTTCCTCTTCTGCTTCGATCCCAAACATGGTGCTTGGAACTTGGCGTTGCTCGGAGGAGCTGTGGTGTCCCATTCCTGGAGGTGCTTGAAGCTGTGGATGGGGCTCTGGGCAGCCTGAGCTGGTGGAGGGCTCTCAGGTCCCTTCCAGCCCAACCGTGCTGTGATTCCATGGTTCTGTGATCTTTAAGGACCCTTCCAGCTCAAACCCACATCATTCCATGGCTCTATGATCTTCCAGGACCCTCCGAACCCATTCCATGTTTCTCTGATCGTTTAGAACCCTTCCAACCCTAACCTAAGCTGTTCCATGGTCCTAAGACCTCTAAGGAGAGTTCCAACCCAAACCCAAACCATTTCGTGCTTTTATGACCTTTAAGGTCCCTTCCAGCCCAAGCCATGCTGTGATCCCATGCTTTACTCACATGCCTCACCCAAGTGTAAAGGAACAAGAGGAATAAGCAGTCCAAGAAAAGTTTCTCTGTGCAGATTGTAACCACAGGATCACAGCTGAATGGAAAAGTAATTATTCTCTGCCTTCCTGTTCATTGCAGGTGTTTTGGGGCAGGCTGATGCTTGCCCTTAGCAGCACTGTATTGACGTGTTTTCTCTGCTGATGTATGAAGTATTCAGAGAAGCATGAAATCGTCACGCCAAACTCTCAACTTCAATCAAAATATTACTTTCAATGCTGCTAAATACTACGTTTAGCACTGTTTTAAATGTCAGGGAGCTGTGCCATCAGGTTTGAGTAAGCTTGCTTGTTCCAGTGTGCTTAGGGTGGGTATTGGAATGGAGAGGGCAGACAGCATAAAGAATGGGTTTCCTCTGTGTAGATCTGAGGTTTTGCCTTTTTTTGTCTCATATATGCAGCTGTCCCACATCCAGATCACCATGAGCCCACTCTTATTTTGTTCTTGTGCCCAGAGCAGAACTTAACCTCCAGATAAGCGCATTTGTCTCACTTGGAATTGACTTTGCAGCAAAAAATCTTCGGGGACTTCTATATTCCAGAACTTTTGTGGGAGTTGGAAGGCGTCCCTCAGAAGCCTGCAAGTACCAGTGCTGCTTCACTGGTATGCAAACAAACTCCCTCAGCCAAGCTGCGATCTTGCTTTAGCTGCTTGTGATGTGTTCCTAAGGAAGGTCAGAGGGCCGCTATTTTGAGTGCAGTCTCGTTATCTTCAGGCAAGTACGCTTTTTAAACACATTGAGCCTCCTAAAGGGCTTCTCTGATATTACCTTGCAGTTGATAACTTGAAGTGTCCTTAGGAGAGAGGGTTGTATTTGTGTCATACTGCTCAGCTTAAATGAGTTGCAAGGGAAAAAAAAAAAAGGTGTTTTCAGCTAGAGAGGAACAGCTCCTCCGAGGTGCTGAACATGACGTCTCTTAACAATAGCAAGCAGCTACAGGAGGCAGAGAATTTCCCCACACTGCTAAAGCAAGCCTGGTAGGAGGTTACCTGGTAACAGCAATACTGCTGTTGGAAAAACTGTACAGCATTGCACTTCCTATGGCAGCGTGCTTCTGTGGCAGGCTTGTCTTCCATGACATCAAACTGTTGTGTTTTAGAGCTCGGTAATGCCTGGCTGAGTCTGGGAAGAACAGATATAAAGCCAACACAGCAGAATTTCCTGTGCTTGTGCTGTTTATGGGTGGGCTTTGTGTGCCCAGTGCTGGTATTGCTGTCAGGAGAGGAGATTCCCGTTTCTGCTTTGTCATTCAGTTGGCGTTGCCACAAAAGAAAAATAATTCAGCGAGGCACATTGTATTCTACAGAAGCTTGTCTGCTGGAAAGAGCTCTCAGCTTATTGGTAGAAACCAGTTAAAAAGGAGATGTAAATGTCAAGGCTGGTTGTAAGAGCAGGCTCGGAAAGTTGTGTTTTCGACTCGTTTTCACTTTGCTCCGTTTTGATAACGGGAAGGAGGAGGGTGGTTTCACTTTCTGGTCCCATAACCCTTTCACACTGTCGCAGCTTTGATGTTGTCCTCCCCTTTGACACAGAGCAATACTTAGAGCTGAAACTGTGCTGCTTCAGTTGAGACCGTCGTGCAAGAGCGTTTTAAAATCAGTTTTGTAAAGCTGTTGTGCAGCACAGTCTTCATCTCAAAACAAACAAGGCAGCATCTGTTTGATCAGTGAACTCCAGCTGATCTCTCTAGTTAAAAAAGCAGGGGAACTTGTGCTTGGTGCCCATTCTTTTTGCCCAAACAAATGCTGTTAGCTGTTGCCATCAATGTTGTTGGTAGGTGATTGAAACAAGCTCTGTTTCTTGTTGCTAGACAAATCCCATTCACTTTGTGGACTCATTCCTTTGCCTGGCAGACCCATTCTGTACGTAAAACTGGAGGTCAGTGCCTTCTCTCCTGTGTTGTGCACGTCCCATGAAATCACATTTTATCTCCCAGTTTCCAGAGGGAATAGGAGAGGCGTAAAAGAAAATTGTTTCGCGATGCGTGAACGGAGCCCCGAACACTTCTGCTTCTCTAATGCCATTTTAAGATCACTCCTCAGCCTTGACTCGAGAACAGAGGGTTTTCCCACGTCTGTCCTCCTTTTGCTGGGACGTTGCAGTGGTGGCTGCCTGAAATCCAGAGAGGATCTCGGACATCTATCCCATGGACGGAGCAGAGGGCAGGGCTATTTAGAGGCAGGCTTATCTGGGCAGCAGCTCACACCCTTACGTCACTTGTGGTTTTGTTTACCCACCTCTTTGTCACAGGCGGTCACTGTCTCGCTGGAAAATGTTGTCTCTTTTCGGAGGGTGGCAGCTGCAAGAGCAGAAGGCGAGCTGTGCAGGAGCATTTTTCTGCACTGATCCACGCAGGTGGATTTCCTGGGCAGCGTTTGGACACCGTGTTTCGCTCACAGCAGCTCGTGTCTTGCAGAAAAATAGGCAGCGGTGATTGCAAGGAGGGTTGTTTTGCTGACACAAGGCCTTGAGGAGCAAGAGTGAAAGGTTCCCATACTTAGGAAAAGGTTCAGTGAAGAGGACTTTTGGTTTTTTTCATAGATCTACTCAGCATCGGACTGATGAGGCGCCTTCCTATCTGGCACAATCCCTGTCATATTACAACAGGCAATGGGCTCTGCTGTCCAGGCCTCGTGATTCTTGCACTTCCAAGCATTTTGCAAGCTTTCCCTTGTGAGCAGAAGTGTTCTGAAGATGCGGAGCGATGTAAATGCTGAGGGTGAAGGGCTCCCTGCTGTGTGCTGGGAGCACCGGAGGAGCTCTGAGTTCAGCGTTTGGCTCAGGATGGGGTGCAGGATGCAGAGAAGCAGCAGTGCAGGAACCATGAAGGTTCAGATGGTCCCAAATCCCGTTATTTCCCAGGTCAGAGGAGAGCTCGGAGTTGTTGGGAGTTTGTGATAGCAAAGATGAGGTTCTCAAAGAGCTGAAAGTAAAAAATCACTGCAATGATGCCTCTCTTTGTCACCATTCAAGCTTAGGGGATGTAGAACTACAAGGTATCTTTAAGACCCACCCCAAAGGCTTATTTTTTTTTAATAGCTCTTAATATTTTAGGCTTGAGACCCAGCTTCACTTTGCTTGTCTTCTGCTGAAGCATGAGCCTCATTTGTTCTTTGTAGATGGCAGCAATCTCATATCTGATGTGAGAACATATTTCAGCCTTCCTCACTGTTTGATACTCAGTTTTACGTGTGGCTGCCAACAGGAGTCCTTTGTTGTCTCGTACCGTTAATTGCGGCAGTGAGAAATTGGGCTGATTGCATTCCTAACGGAGCTCATTATTCCTGCCTGTTCATTGTAATACCTTCGCCAGCTTCTGGCCTGCCCTGGAGCTGATGGAAGAACTCCAGGCTGCCTTTGATTTCCTCCAGGTGCCGTTTCACTGCTTCTTTTTGCTCTCCTCCGAGCAGCCCTCTTCTTAGCGCATTTTTGGCAATGCCAGAGAAGTTTAACCCCGGGAAGTTTTTTGTCATCTGAAGGATTGGATGCATCCTTCCCATCTGCAAGGAGCCGCGTGCGTGATGGAGCGAGCACGGAGATGCTCAGCGCCGAGGTTAAACGCTGTTCTTCAGCCCTTTGGCTGCTTCAGAGCTGCCTTCTGGTTCCCATCCTTATGTAAGGCTTAGGTGATTTTATTCTGGCTGCCCCGGAGGGCCACATTTCCAAAGCTCATCTCTCTGAGAGCAGCATTGGACGAGTCACCCTTCTCTCCAGGCAGGTGGCTGAGCTGTTTGCTGAAGCGTTCTCAGCGATGTAGGAGCTTCTTCCCGAGCTCCCTCTCTCTGCTCCAGCAGTCTGCCCTCATTCCCCATGCTGTTGTGTCATAGTGGAAGGAGCCCATGGCCCATCCGTGGCTTTGGATGGATTGTTGTGCTGTCTTCAGCTCGCAGGTTGAGGTCAGGGCTGAGCACTCGGACAAAGAGGGAAGCTGTGATGAGGTGTCTGTGTTTCCCCTCCCGGAGGGGCCGTGTCCTTCCCTAAACAGATCAACTTCCCTGCCTACCAACTGCGTACCGCACATTTCGTGGTGAGAAAACTACTCCATCCTCCTGCTGGTTTCTAATGAGCAGTGCTGACTACGCACGCAGACAAATCCCTTAGGAAGTGGCCTTCCATGAAGGTGCAGTATTTCCCTGCAAACCTCGAGGCAGATACGCATTTCCTTTCTTGAGAGAAAGAATACTGCCGCTTCTCTTTACATTGACGGGGACACATCTGCAGAAAGTTGGGGTGAAAAATGATCGTCCTGCCTGTCAGTATTGCTTTTGCCCCAGATGTGTTAGTCTGTGTCCCTGCTGGTGGTCTCCTTCATGTGGATTTTCTCTGATTTGTATTTTCCAGGATTAGAAAGACCATGGTTTCCCTTTAGGACAAGTTGTGTGGCAGCCTGTAGCTTTATGGTAGCCATGTCTTCCGAAGTCTATTAATTTAAAGTTTGTTGGAATTACATCCAAACAGACTGAGCTGAGTGCTGTATGCCTCCTTTCCTTAATTACTTCAAATAAAGCCAGCAGGATTGATGGAGAGAGGAATGTGAACAAGAGAATGGCATCACCATCTAGTGAGCACATTGACCGGACTGGTAAGATGCTTTTCTGATTAGGTCTTGGAAAAAAGTGTCTAACTGTGGAGGAATTGAGGGTCAGAAGCCATCAGCCATTGCAAGCTCTCATTTCAGAGGACAAAAATAGGCTGTTCCTGTACTAACCTTCCGATGCAAACGGGGTACGTGCTGCTGCAGAGCTGTTTGTTCTCTCTCTTGTTTCTCACAGCTCTTCCATATAACAACAGATCGAGATGTTGGTGTGCAGCCACGGCTCCGAGGCGGGGTAGCTGCTTTCGGACACCAGATCCCAGAGGCACTTGGGAGATTTATGTCCTGTTTCTGTTTTTGTGAATTCTGCTGGCTCAGTGAATGCTGTGATAGGAGAGGGACGCCACTGAGAGCCAGGAGAACCCAGCACTGAAGCCTCCAAAACATCTCTTCAAGTGTTTTAGGGGAGGAGGCAGGTTGTGCTCTTAACAGTAGGAAGTTCTGGGGGAACGCCAACCTATTTTTGTGCTCTTTTGTGTACAGTAGCTTCTCTAAAGGATGCGAAGCATTTACCTCCTTGATTTCCTGGAATATACGGAGCCCAGAGTGCGTGCTGAGCTGGGGACCAGGCTGAGGATTAGCCAGATGAGTCACAGGGATGTGCAACTTTGCATCCATCATATTTGCTGACACCGAGCTCAGGTTCTCCTATCAGACAGTTGCTCTGCTAAATGCAAACTATGCATACCTCTGGTCACATCCCCCTGGTGAGCTGAGCTTGCTTGTGTTCAAAATAAAGCGAGTGGCTTTGGGAATATGAGATGGCAGTGGGTGTTTTCTTAGTTCTTTCAGCCTCTATGCAAACATTTACCCGTTTTGTGATGTTATCTGCTACTGGTCTTGGTGTGTAAGCATGCCCTGGTTTCTGTGCATGCTTTCCACTACAGTATGTTTTTTGGGAGGGGGGCTGGGGAAAGGAGTCCTATGTCAATGTAGATGAGAACTGACCTTCATCACTGAGTTTTGTTTTAATTCTGGGATGAGATCCAGCAGGCACCAACTTGGTGGGATATTCTGATGGAGGGACACGAGAAACTTGAACTTAACTGCTCTGAGGACAACTGCACAGCACGAGAAATTCAAGCAGGTTCCCCTGGACCTGCCCAGCACATGAGATGCTTCGTGCCCACTTGGTTGTACCTTTCTTGGGACCTTGGTCCAAATCAAGCATGGGCACTTGTGTGCATCTTCCTTCTGGTGGTAATGGTGTCCAGGCTCCTTGTTTCACCCCTCTGAGCTTGTAAACCTTTAGAAGAGGGTATCCCTGCGGGCAGCAATGGGAGGATGCTTTGCCTTGATGTCAGCTCGAGGCTGGAGATCTTTGGCATCTGCTGTTGGAGATGGGCACTACTGTGTAAAGCAGTGAGAAGGGGGTGGAGCAGGCAGCTTTTCTGGACATGGGATATTAAACCACTTCGCTGGGATTTTCCTATCTGAGGCTGTTAGGTTTGTATCCATCAGACTAATTATGTTGGCCTTGATCCTGCAAATGTGGATGAGGATTGCAGAGGCTTTAATAGTTGGTCCCTGTTGTTCTAGCTGTCAATTTTAATGCCTCAGAAAGCAACTTTGTTTTTTTCTTTAACAGGGTATTGGCACTTTCCATCACTGTGTTTCATTAGCCTGGCAGAAAGTCCAAATAAAGCGTCGCTTTGCTTCAAGGAAGGTGCACAGAGAATAGAATTTCTTGAACTAATTTAATCCACCAGCGCTGAATACTGAACTGTATCTGTACTGGGCAGAAAATGTTTGGCAGGGAGATAGCTCACTTGTTTCTATGGCAACTGAGATCATGTCACGGATACTTGGGGGTGGGGGTGGGGGGGTGAAAAAAAGCACTCACAGCTTCTGCTGCGAGAAAGCCCTTTGGAAATGTGAGCACAAATTTCATATTGCTTGCTTACAGGAGTTAAGTTGTTTAAAGGGAGCTGGGACGACTCATTCCTCCACGATTCTTGTCTTTAGGGGGGTGAAATACTTGTCCACAAATGTTTTATTCCTGCGTTACTTATTCTCCTGTTTTTTAAGGAACCTTTCAGTATCTGAGTTGATGAATTGAATGAGAACTGGGCTTGCTTATGGTGCTGGACAAGCAGATCTGCACCAGAGAGATCTGTTGAAGGGTCAAGGAGAGAGCACAGTCCAGTGGTTACAGAAGGAGATGTCAGGATGTCTGGGTTAACTCACTGCAAGTCTCTAGGTTTTTCTTCCAGCTGCAGAAATAGGAGAAAACAGCGCAGAAGAGGCAGCAGGAACATGGCAGAAAACCATCTATGAGACCCAGCTTCCCTGGAGCACTGGTTGTACCAGCATCACCTCACACTGTGTTTGCAATCTGTGGCTTAACGCAGCCCAGACCCTCTCCTCGCAGTCACAACCTCTTTGTGGAAGCATCAACTCTGTAATGAGCTTAAATTTTCACCAGCAAGCCCTGGGTGAGCATCAGGCAGTGCTGCCCCTGCCAGGTTGGGTTCCTGCTCGCTTTGTGGAACGTGTTTCTGCCTGGTAGTTGGCTATCCCTTGCTTTAAGGGTGAGCAAGGCGGTGGTGGGAACAGCCTGAGGGTGTTAGCAGGGTGATGTCACAGCTGGATTAAGTAGCCCAGGGCATGGCGCATCACTCTCAGCCTTAAGCAAGTTATTTAGCACCTCACTCAGCTGCTCACATCGATGGTTGGTAGGCTGATGGTTACAATTTGCATAGAAGGCATAAAAATAGTGTCAGTTACTGAGTCCTCTCTGTAGCCTACATGTGGCACAATGTCCTATATAATCTCAGCACCCCGTTGAGAGAGATCCGAGGAGGGAGAGGGGCTGATTTCCAGCTCTGCTCAGTTGTTTTCAAAATGATGATGTTAAAATGCGTGTTAGCCATCGCTTTGGTGATTGCTTCCTCCAGGAGAGGAGTTTCCTTCCAGTTTCCTTCCAGTTTCCTTCCAGTTTCCTTCCAGTTTCCTTCCAGTTTCCTTCCAGTTTCCTTCCAGTTTCCTTCCAGTTTCCNCTTCCAGTTTCCTTCCAGTTTCCTTCCAGTTTCCTTCCAGTTTCCTTCCAGTTTCCTTCCAGTTTCCTTCCAGTTTCCTTCCAGTTTCCTTCCAGCTCCATGAGGATTGCATTGAGCAAGCAAGGCAGGCACCTAGAATGAGTCCAACATGTCATGCTGCATCCTAACAACATCCCTTTATACTGACAAGCTCTCATCTGCCTTCTTTGTACTCTCTGGAAATAACGTGGCAGTGTTTGTTGCAGCTTCGGTTGTTTGCATGTTGGTTGCACAGCCTCTCCAGTTCCCACTGCTGGGGGTGATGTGGGATGCATGCACTGGCAGACTGATTCCACGAGGCTTTGCTCCTGCTCTTAGCAACCCGAATATTTCACATCACAAGGTATGGGTTTAGCATTGCACCCAACTCAGTGCGTCTGGTAACTGATGATGTTTACACCCCTTTAGCTGCAACGTCAGTGTCTGTACAATAAATGATCATCTGGGCTATGGCAGAGATCTGCTCTGCCCATCCCAACAGCTGCTAGATTGGCTCCTTGCAGCATCACATTCCTCTGTCCCTTGAGCTATGCAGTTGCTTTTATCCTTCTTATTCTTGGCCAGGAGTGGAAGAGAGGAAGGCATCCGTGCTCTTTCCCTTTCTTTTGGTCCCTGAGCACTTTGTGAAACTTTTGATCCTCTGCACCACAGACAAGGAGCAATTTGCCTGCCTTGCACTTAGCCCTGCAATATTAGTGCTTTGGGAATAAGATGCAGGGATGCTGGCTTGGATCTGCATTCTCATTTAATCCTTTCATCACATTGCCAGCGAGCCTGGGACTTGTGCAATTCGATAAATACTTGGACTGCATTAAAATTCTGCTTAAGGTTTTTGATTTTTAGCTTACAGAGATAATGGTGGTTACTCTAAGTACCTAAGCACTTCCTTACTCATTTAAATAGAGTTGGTGACGTTCATTTTTGTTTTGGTGACGTTCATTTTTGTTTTCTAGATCCTTATTCCTAAAGGTAACTTAGAAATCCAGGAGGAGAAACTGAGCTCGGTCGGGCAGGAGGTGAAGCTCTTCTCTGTCACTTAGGTTGGCTGTTAGGGGAATTGTTTAGAGAATTCTTTCCTTGGAAAATCACAGAGTGTTGTAACATGAAGCACAGGCTGCAGCTCAGTGCAGCGCACTGATTTCCCCAAACCTGCTCGAGAACAGTGCCCCTCACCTGTGCTGTCGTAGAGCATGGGTGCTCACAGTCTCCAAGGAGTTTATTATTTTTGCTTCCTGCCATTTGCAGCTGCCCTATGGGTTTGATCCTTTCCATGTCCCCAGCTGAAAGGCGCCGAATCTCTTTGGAAATCCATAGGATGAGTGGGTTTTACAGGTCACTTTAAAAATCAGCCGAACTAAAGCCAGGCTTCATTTCTTCACCCCCTCAGGAGTGCTGGCAGAGGTGTTTGTTTTAGCTCTCTCCTTTTTGTCCCCAGCCCATGGGAATGGGAAGGAGCAAGCGCAAAGCCCGGCGAGGAAGAGGCATTATGGGATGTGATGGGCGCAGTGCTGGCTCTTCACTTGCCTGCGGAAGCACCATTGTATTTTTAGCTGCCTCCATCTGACAGCACGTAGCTGTCCTCGTCTGTTCCAGCATCCTGGCCTGCAGCCACTGCTACTTTACAGCTGGGGAGCAATTATCCTTTCCTGCCTTAACTAAGGGAAATGCCACTCAAGTCTCACTGCTCCAGTGAACTACAAATACCCTCAGTCTGGATACAGCAAACCAGTCCCAGCGTTTGTTTTGGTGGGGTCCCTGCTTTCTGACTGTGGGAGAGCCCAGAGGGCTGCAGTGTTCCAAGATGATGCTGTGTTGTTTGCAGAGCCCCCACCTCTGCTTCCTCCTTTTTATTTTTTTTTTTTCGCCCCTTTTTTCCAGGAGTTTAAAATAGCTCTGAGGCCAAATGCACTGGGCTCACCTGCCCATTGCTTCCCAGCAGGGATCAGCATTTTCCTTCCTTGCTTCGAGGAGCAGGATGCAGCTCTGCTGCTGAAACAAGGGGCAAAATGTGCCTGTTTGGGTCTGTCCCCTATTCCTGAGCTGGGCTAGAGGATAAACTGCTAGGGAGAGGGAGATTGCTTGTAATCCTTTTTCCACCACTTGCCTTCAGCAACCTCCTGCCTCACCTTTATTTGTTTGCTCCCAAATACAGGACTTTGAGCTCAGCTCTGGAGCAGTAGTACAGGGGGCAGGGACAGCAGGTGCTGTCTCTTTCCTCTGCATGTTTCTCCTGTGACTGGAGGGGATGGCTGGGCCTGAGTGATAAGCCATGCTCTTCCTTTTCAGCTTTCTGAGAACGGGCTCAGTGTTATTTTTAGTGCTCACATATTAAGTTAGCACTTGAAAAGTCTGTCTGGAAGCCTTGAGCATGTCTACTTGGAGGCCTTTCTTTCTGTCTAACTTGGGCAATGCTGCATTCTTGGAGATCTGCCTGGGGATTGAGAGACCTTGTAAAAATTCCTGCTAACAAGCTTGTGTCCCTTATGCACTTGTTGTACTTTGAGATGTTTCTTAATCAACTGCAATGTGGTTTTTAACTGTATAGAGGGAACAGATCCTTTCCTGTAGTCACTGCTGAGGATGCCAGAGAGTAAAACACATCGTGCAAGTCACCTAAAACACATAATGATTTTCTTTGTGACCGTTTTCCTGTCCTCTTTCTCTCCTGTTTGCAGAAGCAGAATGGTGGTAGGTGTTGCATCCTGGGGACTGCTAAGTTTCTTCATTCATAGAATGATGGAATTGGAAGGGACCTTAGAGCTCCCCACCCCCCTGGTGTGGGCTGGTTGCCCCCACGAGCTGAGGCTGCTCCAGGCTCCATCCAGCCTGGCCTTGGGCACCTCTGTGATGGGATGGGGCACCCGCAGCTCCTTCTCTGGGCCAAATTCATCGTTGTCACTGTACCTAGTAAAGCTTTTCTCTCTCTTTAAGTTGCAGGAATCAGAGTCTGAGAACAAGCTGGATGGAGAGACCGCGTCAGACAGCGAGAGCAAGTCTGAATTTGGAGGATCGCCTCCGGTGCCAACATCAGATGACACTCCAGAGGTCCTGAACAGAGCTCTCTCCAACCTGTCCTCAAGGTAGCCCTCACTCAGTATTGTTCTGCTCTGCTGCCAGGGCCCCTGTGTTTGCCACGTGGCTTTCCAAGCCCTGGCAGCTTGGCAGTGGCTGCTGGAAGCTGCATGAGCAGCTCCTGGTAGTGCTGCCCTCTCCCTCTCTCCCATGCAAACAGGAAGGTGTCCCCGAGGCCACAGGCAGCAGAAAGTGATGGTAACATTAGTGAGGCTAGTAGAGTGCAGTGCTCAGGGCTGCTCTGTGTGCCACCAGGGCAGAGGAGTGCTGCAGGAGGGCAGCATCGCTGCTTGCTTGGTCTTGACAGGTGAAGGGAGGGAGGCCTTGGTGGGGCAGAAGACATTGTGTTCAGCTTTGACATCATTCTCAGCACTCAGCTCTGATGGCTTTTAACCACCAGTGTGACCTACTTGTGGAGGAGTGCGTGGGGAAAAATGTGCTGATAAGGACAAGATTTGAGAAGAAGGTGGGAATATCTTCTGCAGGCTGCTTTGGGGCACCTTATTCATATCACAGGAGAAGGCATCTCTCCCAGGTGTTCTCTGAAGATGGGAGATGCTCAAGGCAGCATTTGTTGGACAGTAGCAAGGATACAACATGCCAAAGCCTGTGTTTCTTCTGGAAAAGGAACTGCAAGGCTTGGTAATGATTCCCAGCTTGTCCAAGGTGTGGGAAACCTGTAGCAGAACAAGAACAGACACTGCCCTCCTGTTTCAGTGTCTTTCGAGATGCTCTGTGCCTGACTAATATTTTCTGCATTTAGTGATGTTCTTAGCAGGGAAGACTGAACGAAGCTGTAGCCTTGCAGCTGTTGCAACCAGGCTTTGATCAGTAGAACAAGGTCTCTGCAGCACCAAGAAGAAATCTGGGGTTTCCAGGGCTCAGTTTCATGCTTTCATGATACACAGAGAGTGCTGTCCTGCTTCCTTACTTTGTTTTGGCTTTCTCTAACTTCTTTCCTTCTCTGTGATCTAGATGGAAGAATTGGTGGGTAAGAGGCATCCTCACTCTGGCAATGATCACCTTCTTCTTCATCATCATCTACTTGGGACCCATGGTCTTAATGACAATAGTAAGTGTTCACAGCAGCAGGGGAGAAAGTTGCTGGGGCTGACAGCTCAGAGCCTCGTATTTTGGAATGGTTCTTCCATTTTTTTTGAGGAAGGAGGTGTTTAAACGTGGTACATCTTGCTGATGTCTCTTTGTGCAGGTGATGTGTGTCCAGATCAAATGTTTCCACGAGATCATCACTATTGGCTATAATGTGTATCACTCGTATGACCTGCCCTGGTTCAGGACGCTCAGCTGGTGAGTAGGGAGACTAATCCTCTCCCAGTGCTCGTGTGCAGCTTTATCTCATTGCAGTCAGGTAACTCCAAACCAGAGACCATGGGAGTGCTGTGTGTTGAGCAGTGTCGTATGTTAGCAGCTCTTGTAAGGGAAAAGCCTTCTCTAAATTGTGATGTATTTTGGAACAACTTGTACTGATAAAGCTTATCTTGTTGTTTATGAAGTACAGATGTTTGAATCCCATTTTTTCTGCAAGGGACAGCATTGATGATCACCACTAAGTGACAGAATTGGTTGCTTGGGTGAGATGGATGTTTGTAGGTGATTGTGAAGGGCTGAACGTTGAGATATAACTGTGGCAGCTCTGGCTGCCAGAGAAAGGCTGGGGAGAGAGCAGGAGCAGCGCCATTAGAATGTATGGGCGGTGCTTTTAGGATGCAGGAGTTCACAGAGGCCTGTTGAGGAGTGCCACCTAAAGGCAGGCAGTCCTTGTGCACCAGGAGGCCAAAGCCAAAGCCAAACAATGGTACAATCCATTGCAGAGTGGGGCTGAGTGATGCTGCCACTAGCCTATGTCACCTTCATTTAAAGCTCCGCCTGCCACTTGCAGGATGATGGCTCTTTGCAGTGTATAAAAGCAGTGTAAAGACCTTTGGAAATGCAAAGCCACTTTCTGTGTTTCTCTAGGAGCCTTTTAGGGCCCTGCTAACGAGCATCTGCACTCTCCACAGGTACTTCTTACTCTGTGTTAACTACTTTTTCTACGGTGAGACTGTGACAGATTATTTCTTCACCCTGGTTCAGAGGGAGGAGCCCCTGCGAATTCTCAGCAAATACCACCGCTTCATTTCTTTTGCCCTCTACTTGACAGGTAGAGACCACATTTTCTGTTTTTAAATCTGTCTGGGCTGGAAGTCTGAAATCTCCTTGACCTACTCTTGCCCTGAGCACTGTATACAGTTCAGTATCTATAGCAAATTATCTCTGTTCTTCAGTGACATTATAACTTGACTGCATGGTGACAAATCCCTTAAATGAAGCTTTGCAGAAGAAGACTCCCTAAACTTCATGAGACAGTTAGGCTTGATGTTTAACTGTACAAATATAATTTGTAGGCAACATTATTCTGTGACTTCCAGATAGTAATGCTGTACTGAACATTAAAACCTAAGGAGCTATGCACTATGCCATCTCATGGAGGGAGAAAAAACATTTCTTACTGTTGAAAGAGCATTTCCCCCATTCACTTTTTTTCTGTCTCTCACCAGGCTTCTGCATGTTTGTCTTGAGCCTGGTGAAGAAGCACTATCGCCTCCAGTTCTACATGGTAAGGTTAAAGAGGGGCTGGCTGCCCCCAGTTGGAGGCAGAGTAATGAATAATATAGGCTGCTTGAAAATGTTATGTAGATAAATAGATGCTTCTGTGCTGGCTGTGCACTGTCATGCTGCCTCAGAGGAAAGCTACTGTGAGCAGACTGTAGATCTGGGGAGATAGTCTGACAAAATTTCCCTCTGGTCATGAATTCTCTTCTCTCTGCACAGGAGAATGCTCTTAAGAAACTTTCTGCAAGCTGAGATGACTGTAGAAGGCTATTTGCCTCTTGAGGGCAGATGGCCACTGGGGTTGACCGGCTATGTTTCCCTTTTCCCAGACATCAGTGAGGCATCGCTCATGTTTGGCCATTGGTGCGCTTAGTTTTGCTTTCCAGTTTAATCAGCACACAGGGATACAGCTTGGATCTCCATCAGCCTTTTGCTTCTCAGCTAGTCAGAAAGCTGAGTGAGATGTATGGGAGAGGAGCGTGCTAAAAAGCCCTTGGTCTGGCAGAAGTCTACCCAGTGAAGGTCAGCTCTGGGCCTGAGCTGAAGAATGTGCCCATAAATCACTAGGGGTGACTGTTCCCCGTTCCTCATGCCTCTTGGTGTTTGTCATGGTGAAGGTGCATGCTAGCACACGTGCATGAGCTGTTCTCAGTCTGAGAGGTGGCTAACAGCATCTGATTTCTGCCAGCGATGCGTGTGAGCGGTGTCTCAAGGCAGGCTGGACTGCATGCTGTCTTCTCTTCCAGTTTGGATGGACCCATGTGACGTTGCTAATTGTTGTTACCCAGTCGCACCTCATCATTCACAACCTGTTTGAAGGAATGATATGGTGAGTTGCTGTGTGTTCTGAGTTGCTTTGATTCCTGCAGCCTCGTACAGATTGTCACAGAATCATGGAATGATTTGGGTTGGAAGGGACCCTTAAAGATCATCTAATTCCAACCCCTCTGCCGTAGGCAGGGACGTCTTTCCCTAGATTAGGTTGCTCAAAATGCTATCCAAACACTAGAACACTTCCAATGACAAGGAACCCATAAATTCTCTTGTCAACCTGTTCTGATATCTCACCATTGTCATGTAAAATATTTCTTCCATACATCTAGTCTAAATCTACCCTATTTCACTTCAAAAATGTTGCCCCTTGTCCTGTCACTACAAGCCCTGATAAAAAGTTTTTCTCCATTTTTCTTACAAGCCCCTTTATTTACAGTTGGGCCATAGTAAGGTCTTCCTGGAACCTCTTACCATGTATTGTGTTAAAAACTTTTATTAGTATTATTATTTTTCTTAATAAAAATGACCAAGGACAAAGTGCTTCCTGTTCTGAATAGAAAAGCAAAATATTGAGCAATTCCTCAGGTACTTAGGACTTGCTTTGTGCAAAGAGCTGTATTAAAGCATCTGCAAATTGCAGTGCAGGGACAGCTCAGGCAGTGCTAGGCCTGTTTTAGTGCCTTCTCTGTCCACCCATATGTAGCAAATGGATGGAAGGGTGCTGCTCAGCACTTCGTTTTGGGCAATGCTGCCAGCATAATGTTAAAAGCATCAGTGTGAAAGAAAGGAGATTGCAACCTGCTGCCTTCCCCAGCTTATTCCAGCTGCTGTGCAGAGGGGCAGCCCTTTTCAGGATGGGGCTCTCAGTCTCCATATTCCCCAGAGCAGCAGTGCCAGGAACTAATGTTGGCTGCTCTGAAGATTGCATGTTCCTGTGTGCTCCTCGGCCAGCCCAGAGTGCTTTGAGAGCAGCCTGCTTACAGCTGAAGTGCAGCCTTTTTGAGGGGAAAAGAAGGCAGCTATCTAACAGCATGCCACGTGTGACAAAAGAAAACGTGCTTACAAACAGTTCTGGGTACACAACATGCTCTTCAGTCCAGAGCACTGGAATAACCTCTGAGATTATCCTGAGAGCTTCAAGTCATTGCTCCTAACATGTGAGATTGCATTGGATAGGGAGATACTCACGTGATAGTCCTGTAAAATGTTTTAAGAAGCAGCTGCCCACTTGGTTAAGTCCTGGAGTTGTCTGATTTGGCACTTGGAATGGTTTTGCTCTTCCCCCATGTAGGTTCATCGTCCCGATTTCCTGTGTGATCTGCAATGACATCATGGCCTACATGTTTGGGTTCTTCTTTGGCCGCACCCCGCTTATCAAGGTTCGTAATTCTTTGGTGAGCAAAAGATGCATCTTAGCTTCTTCAGATCTTAATCCCCTGTTCCCTGATCTCCAGTTTTGTGACTTTTCAGAGGTCTGAAGCAAGCCTCCAAACGAAACTTGGTGCGTGTCCCAGTCTGTGTTGCAGGGAGCGTAGGTGCACAGTTTGTAACGATCCCCTTCTTTCTCTTCCTCTGGCAGCTGTCCCCAAAGAAGACCTGGGAGGGTTTTATTGGAGGGTTTTTTGCCACCGTTTTGTTTGGGTTACTGGTAAGTAGCAATCACAGTGCTTATTTCTTTGGCTTCCCTGTGTAAGGTGACAGGGCTTTGGCTAAAATGTGCACACAGGCTTTAAGCACTACTGGCTCTTCTCTCTGTTTGCCTTTTTCCTACTGACTAGGATTTGAAATGGCCTGTGGTTGTGTTGTGTGCTGTGTGCAGATCCTGCTGATGGAGCAGGGCACTAGTGGAAGCTTTTAGTCCCCATCAGACCCTGTGACTTTACTTAGTTATCCTTGAAACATTCTCTCTTGTACCTTGAAGGGGAGAGACTACAGCATTTCCACAGCCAAAGCATCTGGGGCTGCTGTTGGATAAATGCCATGCATTATTTCCAAGGCTGTGCGGGGAACTCCGTGCTCTTGGAATATTTCTACCTGTTTTTGTGTCTGGTTGCTCAGCCAAGTAGTGCAACCTGTCTCAGTTTGTTTGTAAAGGGCTCTGATCACTGCTTGCTGAACAGATGCAATCACTAAGCAGAAACGCTTACTCTGCCTTCAGCCAATTACTGTTCTCAGGAAAGTAATCTTCTTAGCAGCGTAGCTCTCTCCTCACTGTGTCTCCTTGAGTGGCCTTTTCCCCTGAGAGCACCTCTGCCTCATTGCTCAGGAAAATGTTAATCATGATTCTCTCTTACTGCATCTTTATTCCTCTCCCCTTGAAGCTGTCCTATGTGATGTCTGGGTACCGGTGCTTCACTTGTCCGGTGGAGTTCAACAATGACACCAACAGCTTCACAGTGGACTGTGAGCCATCAGAGCTGTTCCAGCTACAGGAGTACAACATCCCCTTGGTGCTGCAGTCCGTGGTGGGCTGGGTAGGGCTCTCTCTGTTTACTGAGGTCTTATTTAATGGGATAGGAACGTGAGGAAAAGAGGTGAGGGCTTTATTTGGGTGGTATTCAAAGGAACTTGACAAGGGATGATGGTACGTCCAGAAAAAGGGGGGAATTTAGTGGTGCTCCATTTGGATTGAAGACCCAGTGCAACTATTCCAAGTGTGGTGGGACATGAACCCGTTTGAAAACCAGCTGGCCTAGAGCCTGGTTAAGACAGAAAGATGAGCAGTGCTATCCTTGGTGGAAATCCTTCTCTGATGCATTGTGGTTTTTTTCCTTGCAGAAGACAGTCCGGATGTACCCCTTCCAAATCCACAGCATTGCACTGTCTACTTTTGCCTCCCTTATTGGGCCATTTGGAGGCTTCTTTGCTAGTGGATTTAAGAGAGCCTTCAAAATCAAGGTGAGGATACCTGTTTGCAGTAGATAATATAAAGACTGAACCACTGCTGCTGCTCTAAACAGTCTCTCCAAGGAGTGGCAAGTTGGGAGCTTTGGGAAGGGAGAGAACGTTTGTTCAGTAACAAATAGAACAGTGGGGCATGATTCAGTTTCATGGATTTTCTTACTTATTATTAAATGGATGTGGGGAGAGACCTTAAAATTTCAACTGCAATATTCTAGTCACTGCTTTGGTGCAGAACTAGAGGTAGATGAATAAAGTATCCTGACCCAGTCAGGATATTTTGCAGTCTGAGGCTTGCCTTGATGTCTTGCAGGCTGGTTTTAGATACAAACAGTCTATGTGCAGCTAAGATACTTTAAAAGGCAGGACACATTTGCAAGAGATAAGCATTGGCCTTCCTTGACCTCTGAGTGACAGATCTGAGTTAAGCCTTGATGTCCTCAGGCACTGGTGGCCTTCATAAAGGAGAAACTTTTAGAACCCAGGGATGGATCAAGCAAAATTTCTTCTTAGTCTGACTTTTGCCTTCTGGGAAGAATTAGAGCAGGGGTACAAGTGTGACACATAGATTTACTTTGTAAGTGCAAGTAATGGGCATCTGAAGCTTTAACGTAATCCTTTCTGCTTTGCACAGGACTTTGCCAACACAATCCCAGGGCATGGAGGTATCATGGATCGCTTTGACTGTCAGTATCTGATGGCTACGTTTGTGAACGTGTACATTGCAAGCTTTATCAGGTATTTAATTGCTTTTCAGTGAAGTCTGGGCACCTTGTCAAACTCAAGTGACATAGGGGCTTGCAGTATGAGGCAGTTGATATTCCTGTGAGATAAACATCTAAAAATACGAGACGAGGAAAAAGAGGAACTGGGGGCTTGAAAAGGGAAGTGTCTTCCAAAAAAGTCACGTCACAGTCTGTTTCCTAAGGTCTGTTACTCCAGTCCCCCTTGCATGCCCCCACTGCATTCCTGTGAATCTTGAGCAGGGTTTCCCCTGAGCTGATCAGGCAGCAAAATTTTAATTCTGTTGCAGTATACAAATGTTCAGGAATAGAAGAAAGCCCACGGGTGCACAGAAGCTGTCCTGAGAGAGATGAGGAACTGAACTTACATGAGTGTTTTTATTCTAGAGGGGGAGCATCTGTTAATAGCAGAAAATCCCTGGCCCTATTGAAACAGATTAGGTTTGGTGTTTACAGCTCAGCGTACTGCTTCTTTTGAATCCATTTCCCCATCTCCTAAATGGGTTCCCTGGGTAGAACTGCTGAATGAATGGGTATTTTGATTCCCAGAGCGCTGGGACTCACTGGTAACGATGCTTTTGTGTTTCAGAGGTCCTAACCCAAGCAAACTGATCCAGCAGTTCTTAACCTTGAGGCCAGACCAGCAGCTGCACATCTTCAACACATTAAAAGCTCACCTTGTCGACAAGGGTGTGTTGGGTGGTTCAGAGGATGCGTAGACAGCCAGGAGATCTGGAATAGGACTGAAAATGGACAAGCCTCCCCGTGGAAATTCCTGGCTTGCCTGATTTAAGACAATAACAAGGCCTCATTTCACTGTAACTTTTCTTCCTTTCTTGGTAAATGTTTGCATTTGTGTTTGGTTTTTTTTTTTTTTTTTTTTTTTTTACATATATAATATATTTATAGAGCTTTGGTTCAAATGAGCAAATCTGAGTTTGTAGCTGGAAAGGAATTAAGACTCGGAAGGAGTTGGGTGAAATAAGAGGGTGCAACTGCCCTTGTGGTCGGTGCTTACTCACTGATGCAGACGTGGGCAGAGCTGAACTTCGCCTGTGAGTGCTTCTATGCAGGGAATACACAAAGCAGTGTCCATACAACCAGCTCTGCCTGCAGGAGCCAGCGGGGAAGGTGAAGCCACGCAGCTCCCCTGGGTGCTGTGCCACGCTGTGTTGGTGATGGCAGCTCTGGAGACCTTAATTTTCTCCAGTGGTAACTGTGAATGTTCATTTTCCTAGAAAGCCACATACACACGCTCCTGTGTGCAGCCCCTTGGAGATTCTGCAGGGCAAGCACAAGGCTCAATTAGTTGGAAGAGGACCTTGTACTAATCCAGCAATATTTCCTCTGCCCAGTCAGGCATGTGTCTCTATTTTTCACTTGCTGTTTCTGCCGGTGCTTCCCACATTCTCCTCTTCTAGCTGATATTTTGGCTAATAAGATCTTTTTTAACCTATTAAATTGGAAATTAACTGAGGGTAAGGGATTAAGAAGCTGGTAGTTGCTCGTGGGAACGTGGGAGGTTCAGATTGCTTCAAAACTGAATCGAGTAAAAAGGTTTTAAAGAACATCAGAGTTTCATTGAGCAAATCCTGCCAAGGAAAAACAACCTTGTAAATAACTTGGTTTGTATTTCCTCACTCAAATAATGTTTAAGAAACATCAAACCACGCTTTTTTTTTTTTTTTTTTCCCCTCCATTTCTTGATGGTTGGAAACCCTACACTGGGATATTTTAGCTGATTTGGGGAGCGGTTTCCAACTTGGTTTTGTTTCTGAAACGTGCAGGCTGGGGCTCCAGCACCCCACGGGTGCTGTCAGCTGGCTATTTCATTTTTCTTTCAGGGATCATGTCTGTCTCCCGTTTGTTACTTGAGTTCTAGACGTTGTGCTGCTGAGTTTTACCACGGTCTGTGTTGCATTTCAGTCTGGGTTCATTTACCTGCAGGCTTCTGTCCTGCTTCGCTCGCTAAATCTTGTCATCAGTAGGTTGCACTTCCTAGCTGGAGGTTTTATCAAAGGACTTTCCTTTATTTTGTCCTACTTTTTAATTATTTAAAAGAGGAGAACCCTAAGGATTGTAAAACTTTCTTCTTTCTGTGATCAGATAGTGAGAATATCCCCGACTTACTCTAGATCTTATGCAGTGTTCTCATGTACAAGATGACTGATTTTACTTCTCATAATTTGTGCACAAGAGAGAGAAACTTCTCCTTATTTTAACCCAGGGAACAAGTGTCAGGGAAAGATAATACAGAAGTACATTGCTGTTGTCAAACCATTGCTGACATAAACCTTATACACAGCCACCCTCTCCCCACATGGAGACTTGTACATGCTGCAAACTAGCAAAGCATCAGCAGAAAGTCAAACACCTGCAGCTATTTCATATTCCATATTCTGATCCTGCTCTTGCTTTCATTTACCCTGAAAGAGTGGACAGGAGAGCACACGCGTGCACGTGTAAATACACGAGTAGATCCCAATCTCTCTCTTACTTCTGTACAACTCTGTGTCATAAATTCTGCTTCATCTCCCTGCACAGGAGCTGTGGGGCAGAAGTGTGTGCCCATTGCACTGCAAATACAGGCGTCGATCAGGAGCGTGCACTGTGGAGAAGGGAGGACTATTTCCACTGCGGTGCTGGTGAAGCTGCTGGCTTGGGGCAGGGGTCAGGGCTGCTGTATGGAGCCAGGTCAGGGTTGTGTTTGGTTAACACCATCAGCATAGATGTTTTCCTAGATCAGTTGTGGAGCCTGATCTTTTCCAGCTTGCATCAGGCAGGGATTTATTTTGTGTTGACTTGGAGGATGTTGTTCCAAGCCCCTCATTAGAAAAGCAGAGGGGAGAATTGAGATGCTTCCACCTTGCTTTGCACGGAGAAGGTATTTGGGCTGCATTTTGCTATGATTTGTCTGAATTGAGCTAGGCCAGGTGAGGGCTCTTGGAGCAGTACCTGAACTGGGAATAGGTGTGGAAGCAACAGGGCTTTGTGTAGTCCCTAAAAGCAGCTTTCCCCATGGTCAGACAAGCTGGTGCTCTCCTGGATTCTCACTGCCTGATGGTAACACCTCCCAAAATCCCTTGTACTGCCCTGTTGGGGCTGAAGTCTGTCCTCAGAAGAAGCTATAGTGTTGATAGATTTAACAGAAGTGTACTGCTCTTTATAACAATGCATTTTTCACACGGGTCTCTAGTCTCCTGCTCATCTTGCTTTAAACCTTTCGTCCTTCTTTAGTTGTAATTAGTGGGGCAAAAACCCCAAACCTTTGTGCATGCTTTTGATTTGAAGTGGCACTTGGGCCCATTTAATGGTGCAGTGCTGCATGTGGACACTGGAGGGCAAAGCAGCTGCATTCATGGCTGCATAGTGCTGGGAGAGAAGCAGCACTGATGTGTGTGGGGTGGCTTTCTGCTGAGCTTGCAGCTTTCTTCTTCCTTCCTCCCCAGCAGTGCAGGGGATGGGCGTGCTTCGAAACCTGTTGTGATCCTCGAGGGTAAAGCTACATGGAAATCATGCTCTCAGGTTTAGTTACCTGAATGGGACTGGTGGATTCATTTAGGGAAATAGAGGAGGAAGGGAGGGAGATGGAGGGTGGTTAGGTTATCTGCAGGCTGGACTGGCTGAATAATAATGGTGAGCAAAGCAGTTGTGGCTGGTAAACCCACTTGGTTTCTGCACCACTGGTGGGAGTGTGGGGATGGCCCTGGTCGTGTAGGGGATGGCCCTGGCCAGCTCCTAGTGACAGCATGCTGTTACAGGGCAGGATTTTGGGGGATTGCCCCACCACTCCTGCCTGGGAATGGCTTTGGTTTGCTGACGATGTTTCAAGTTAGACTGAGCTGTTCATTTCCTTTCACTTTCTGCCAACAGTGGAGTTAGCTGCACCGAGTGTTCATACAGGGATGTGCAGCAAGATACACTGCAGCTCTTCCCATTGCTTTATGCCTTGCTGGAGCTTGGCCTTCCTGCCAGGAGTGTAATTTTGGAGGCCACATAGACACTGGGGATGTCTGGGTAAGGCAATGCGGGATGCTCACATAGTTTTCCAGCTGCAGAGCTGGAGCTTGGGCCTTGCATGGTAGTTTTGCTCTCTGTAGTAGGCTCCATAGCTGGAGCTGTTCCTCCTCTTGGGGCAGCAGAGCAGCAAGGATGAACTCCAAGCATCCATGGTGGCCATCTAGCAAAGTGGATCGGACACTGGTGCGCTCCGCAGCGCTGATGGACGCTGTGGTCGAGCACTGGGTGAATTCAGATGGGAATTTGCTTCTCTGAGCCTTGGCTGTAGGCAGAATGAGCTTGCAGCTCAGCTGCATTCTCAGCGTGTGACCTGCAGTGAAACATTGACACCTAGTTGTGGTGCGAGGTGTTACATCCTGTACCCACCTCCACGTGCTATTTAGGTCTTTGTGGTGAATGGGCTCAGGGGGTTGCTGATGCTGACCTGGAGGGGTCTTTGTGTGCCTCACAAAGCCGTGAATCCCACAGCATCAGCCAGCACTTGGTGCCAGATTGGGGACCGCCAGTGTCAGAGACGTCCAGGTGTGTTCTGATGGTGATGCACGTCCCCTGTCTCTTCTTCCTCCTCCTCCTCTTCCTCCTCTGACCGCTCAGTTCTATAGGAGGAAGGCAGAGCCCTGTGGAACCATCCCTCCACCTCATCCAGACCTCCCTGCCTTGCAGAAAGCATCGTGTGAAGGCTCCCGTGGTTCTGCCCTCTGTACCCACCCCCAGCTGCATTCTGTGCTCCCGTAGTAGTTGTGTGCTCCTATTCTCCAGACCTGACCTGGGCGTTCCTCCATCTGCTTCTTTCTCTGTGCATCGTTCTCTCGGTTCATGTTTTAGCTACACATGTAGAGTTGCCTTTCTTTGACAGAATGTCCGAATGTGATATATTGTATATTTTAAAGTATTTACCCTATTTATATACTATATGTTACTGTTAAATAAATATAAGTTCCATTATCTGTAGTGGAGTTTTATTCAGCCCTGCTGGGGGAGAGATCCTGCTTTGCTCAAAACAGGCTGATCTGCTGCTGCAATAACCTTCCTATTTCCCATTTCTTGCTCTCCTTCCCAGGGTGCTGTGAGGTGGAAGCTGCCATCAGATCACACAGCCCCATCCCCATAAAGGCTGAGGGAGGCGGTGGCACCGCCGCGTGCTGCAGATGCACTCGTTTTACCCTAAGGATTTGACTGGGAATGTGAGAACCTGCTGGAATTCCAGTTAGCATCAATTATTGCTTCATTTCAGCCATTTCTCCTGGGGCCGGGAGGGCAGAATCCTTCTGTGTACCCGGCAAAACATCCTATTTTTAGCTCTGCTGTTATTTTGTCTGTTGTTTGACTTATCAGCTAACCTAAACCATGCAATCAGCAGCTTGCTTCCTGTCACGCTGTCTGCATATTCTGAGACAAATTCATCCTCCAGCAACACCAAAATATGTCCTTCTCTCTAGCAAACTTGCAAAATGGACTCTGAAGCCTCAAATCTTGCGCTGCGATACATCTTTGGTGGAGGATTTGCATGGTTAGAAAGAAAACCGCTTAACAGCCCCATGCAATATTCCATATGAAACAACTGCACAAGAGGTTAACAAGAGGTCCTGAAAGATCCCTCAGTATTAAATCTCTTGGAAAACAGGCTGAAATTTCCCTTCTCTGGCGTGTTGACAGGATTTCATTGAACTCAGCAGCCCAAAGTGGCAATTCCCAGTGCACATCCTGGTGCTCCGTACCCACTGGGATGGAAAGCTTCAATCCAGAGCTGTCCCTGCTGCGAGCATCAATCCTGCAATGCTCCACCCAGACCTATTTCTGATGCTCCTACCAGCTCCTCAGGACAACAACAACAAAAAAAAAAGACAAACAACCCAAACCAAATCCTGCTGACGTGCATTCCCAAACCTGGAGCATCGTGATACCAGATGGGACCGAGTGGATGGCAGCAGGATGGCTCCGTGCACGTTTGTGGGCTGCTGCTTGCAGGCACGCAGCGTTGGGCTGAATTGCAGAGGTTTGGGTTGAAGCACTTGCTGTTTCCTTTCCGGAGGGGAGGGAGGTGCAGCATAGCATCCTGTTCACACCGGATTTTTGTAAAAAGAAAAAAAAAACAAGAAACGCAACAGATTGAGAAGAGAGAGAGGAAAAAAAAAAAAAATCAAAGCGCACGACTCCCTAAAGCTCCCCTTTGCTTTCTGCAGATAATATTAAGAGGAGGAAAAAAACGATGCACCACATTCAGGGCTCTCTGGGTACAGCAGAAGCTGAGCTGGCTCTGGCTGCAAACTCATTTTTCAGAATTTAACCCAAATTTGCCTGATCTGGCTGTGAAGTCCGGCTCCAGCTCCTTTCTCGAGCGTGAATTCCTCCTGGATTGAGGTTATGACGGCGGCTGCCTGCAGCTCGGTGCTCACTGGGCGTCCCAATGGGGACGTGGCAGCACGGAACTGGTGGCTGCATCCTCTTTCTGCTTCTCCTTGGGGCAACTTCCCCCTCTTACAGGGCCCCAGGGAGGGAGAGATGGAGGCTGGAGACCCCCACTAGGCCCCTTCTGCCCCAACACCCACAGCATTTCCCCAAGCAGCAGCCCCATTTTGCAGATAGAGCTGTTGCAAACCAGGTGCAAAAACCCGAAACCACCTCTGAGTCGTAGAATCATTGAATCACAGCATGGTTGGGTTGGAAGAGACCTTACAGCCCACCCAGCCCCAGTCCCTGCTGTGGTCTGGTTGCCCCCCACCAGCTCAGCCTGCCCAGGGCCCCATCCACGGCCTTGGGGCACCTCCAGGGAAATGACCCTCACGTCACCTGGGGATGCATTCAGACTTTGGAGGGCACCATCCTGCAGCTGTGGTTGCTTCGCTCTGCTGCCGAGCAATGCATTTCCCAAAACCCTGCGCTGGGCTTTGCTGCTGCGCCGAGTTCACCCACTTCCCCAAATTCAGCCAACTGCAGCCCGGGGCTCTCGATGTGGGTTGGGGCCACGTCGCTGCGTTCCCCACGCAAAGTGGAGCAAAAATTAAGGCAAAAGCGGCGCCTTGGCAAGAGGGGGAAGCAAGGCAAGAGCTTGGTGGGGCAGGAAAGGACTTTTATGGGGTTGCTCGCAGAGGAGGGAGGAGGAAGTACGTTGGCAAACCAGCCGTCGGCGGGCCCTTGCGCTGTGTTGGGGGATCGTACCCCACGCACAGGGCACCCACGGGGCCGTCCGAGCTCCACTTCAGCCCTTCTCTGAAGCTGCCCCCCATCCCACCCCGGAGACCCAGCGCCAAACCCTTCCTGATCCACAATGTCCCTCAAGCTGCCACGGAACTGGGATTTCAACCTGAAAATGGATGCTGCCAAAATAGGTACCGTGAGTGCTTCTTTACGCCCTTCTTCAGCCTTTTTGGGGTCTGCGGGGTGCTTGCGGCTGCAGCCCAAACCCAAAACCCCTCTGAGTGTCCGCATGGGGACATGGCCCTGGTGGCTGCGATTGAGACAGCAGATGGTTTGCAAATGACTGGCCAGAAATGCTTTGCATGAATTGCTCTGTGCTTTGCAAGAATTGCTTTGCAAGAACTGCTTTGCAAGAATTGCTTTGCAAGAACTGCTTTGCAAGAATTGCTTTGCAAAGCAGCTGCAGGGATGCAGTGGGAGCACAGCTGGGGGTTAGAGTGGCCCTGTGGGGTTGGGGACAGGGACGCTGGCAGCACGGGGCTGCTGCTCACTGGAAATCGGGGTTTTGAGCCATTTGCTCTTTTTGCTCAAAGCCCATTTGCTCATTTTGCTGAGCAAGTCTTGCAGGAGGTGGGGCGGTGCAGGTGGAGGAAGCATCCTTGCCCTTGCTCAGGTTTCTTCTCCCACCCTGACGTCACCAATTTCCTCTCATCAGAGGTGAAGAGCCCTGTGCGGCTTTGCTGCATGCTTTCCTGACTGTGCCCAGGCTTTGCACAGCCCCCATCCACCGTGGGATCCATCTCAGCATGAAAACTGCTTCGAAATATCCTCAGGAAGCAGTGAGGGGTCCTCATGGTGGGCTCTGTGGCCAAAATATCTCAGCATTTGGGTCAAACAGCCAAGGAGAGGGGTTTAGGGCTGAGGAAGGGGTGCACGAGCGTGTGCACGCCGCAAAGCAAAGGTTCTTGGTGGTGCCAAAACACGGCCAAGGCAAACTTCGGTGGCTTCGTGGACGAAGCAGTCTCTGCAGTTCTGAGCTCTTTGTTGCACATCAGCTTGCAAGCTCATCTTGGCTGGACTTTCTTGCAAAGGCTGTTGGGACTTTTATCCGAAGTCACTTTGGGTGAGGCTGCCAAGCATCGCTCCGCACATGGACAGGGCCCTGGACAAGGCTGCATCGGTCACCTAAAGCTGCACTGCAATAAGAAGTGTGTGTGCAGGACCCCGAGCGCAGGCTCAGCTCTTTGCAGCGACTCTTATCGTACTTCGGGGTGCCTGGTCCTCTGTCTGCAGGGACATGACTCACGGGTGGAAAATAATCTCAAATGAGTCACTTTGCTGGATCCTCCTGGCTCTGGGTACTTCCCTCTGCATGTCCCCAGCTGTGACCGCAGCTTTGAGAGCCCTGGGATGGAGTGCTGACTGCTGTGTGCTTCCCCACGGTGAGACGAAAACACACCATGTATTTCCATGGAAGAGAAAACTCTGTTTGCAATTCTCACTGCAAAACCTATTGGAGAAGGTTTGCTTTTGCCGGGTTTCGTTGCACATCCCCAACGTCCCCTCCAGTGGGGGAGGCCAGGAGGATGCTTGCACAAGATGAGGATTCGGAGCAGGGACCAGTGGTGATGTGGCACCTGCTGCAATGTCTCCTGCAAATAGCACTCAGGCACAGCCCCTCCTTTCTGCAGCCAGTGCGCAGGGCTGGAGGAGGAGTAAGGCTGTTTTGGAGGAAACATTCAACTTTGGAGGCGGTTACTGCAGGAAATGCTCCGGGGAGCACCGCGTTTGCTCTCAGCGACTCTTTCCTACCAGGGATGAAGGGCTGCACCCAGGGGAGACTGCAAGCACTGAGCCACCTTGGGAAAATGCTTCACCTCAACCCCACGTGAAATCTTCAGCGCTGACCACAGGAGGTAGAAATATGGAAAAGTGGTCAGGGAGGGAGCCACAGCCTCGGTAGCTCTGGTTTTGATAAAACAGAGGACTTTCTACTAGGCAAAAAATAGCAACGCTGCTTGCAAAGCCAAGCTCCCCGCAGCAGCTCCTGCTGCACGCCTCTGTGTGAGCCCTGTGGCCGGGGACAGCTCATGCAGTGGGTACAAAGGATCCTGCAAAGCTCTCTTTTGGTCTTCAGTCAGCCCAGAGCACAGGGAGAGGGAAAAGACACCTGCATGTGTCATGCCCATGTATGTGTGCGATCATGGCTGGGCCACACATGGTTGCATGTTGGGTCTGGCGTTTAGGAAGAGCTGATGAGAAAGCAAAGGGAACACAGTGTACCCCCCACTGTTCTTTCTGCATCAGGGAAGAAGGATGAAAATAGGAACAAACTGTATTTCCAGTCAAGGTCTGGGCAATTTTAGCTCAGCAGTTTAAGCTGGTGTAGCAGCACCAGCTAGGTCACAATCCCTTGATGCAGAGCAGAGCACTGCTGCAGTGGTGACAGAATGAGAGGGAGATCGATATCATCGAAATAAAGGTAATAAAAAGTTCCCTTTTTCATAAGAGACATGATTTCTCCTTGCAAGCTGTGTGTCAGTGCAATACCTGAGCTGCTGGGCTGGGGAAGATGAATACAGAGCTGGCGGATGGAGACACCTCCGCTGGGATAACAGCACCACCCTGGACACCACTGCATCCCGAATTCCCACCCGCTCAGCCGTGAGCATGGACCCAAAACTCATTCCCCAGGAGCAGGCTGGCAAATCCTTTTCAAAGGTCCCTGCTCACAACGTCCCATGTCAGCACATGATGAGATACAAGCAGCACCCTCACCACGCTTTGGACGCTGATGTTTGGATTCGCCATCCCTCTTTGGAAAAGGATTTGCAATACCAGAGTGAACTTGGAGTGCCCCATCCATGCCGAGCTACGGAGGATGATGGCAGAACTCAGCGGAGCTTCTTGCTCCAGGGGATTTTGGAATCGGAAGCAGGGCACAATCCTGAACCACATCACCTCGAACAGATTTGCTAACCATGTGGTGATAAATGCAAAATACTTTGCAGGCTCATGCTCCTCACAGGTGTCTGTGTAGGCGTGATCCCAAATACCACCAGGCTGCAGGGGATAAGTGTTTATTTTCCACTTTTTGAAGCTTATCTTTTGCACAAGGTCAACGGATCCCCCAACAACTCGCAGCTCCTGCTTTTGCAGCTCTGCTGACCAACTCAAGGGGAAAAGCAGACACTTGGGTTCAGGGCACTGGGTCGGCCGCAGCTTCCCCTTATCACAGTTACCATTAGTTTTAGCAGGGGAGATGTCAAAAGTCACCACGTGCAGAGCAATGAAACTGAATTCCCCTGCAGTCACACGCTTGGTTCTACCCTAAATGCTCACCCTACATGGCTGGGTGGACACTGGGGTCCTAAGTGCAGAGGTAAAACCCAAAGTATCCCTTCCAGAAACGATTCCTCCTGAGGCATTTGCTATTACAGAAGCTTTTATAGAGGGCCATGGGCCCATGTGCTGATCCATGGCACCAAGGGGAAACATACATGCAGTAGGAGATGGGGACACTGCAGTAGGAGATGAGACACCAGCAATTTCCTCCCTCCCTCCCTCCCCTGGAGATTTCCAGTCTCACTGCGGGAGGTCATCCCCTTCAGCAACATCAGACAAAAGGCAAGACTTCATTTTCCAGGCGGTTTTGTTACTGTTTTGTATTTTTTAGGCCAGGCTGGATCACTCTGATCTCGCAGCTGCAGCCTGTTTGGGGTGGGGATAAGAAAACACACACTCCCATTAGGGAGAAAGAAAAAAAAAAAAAAAAAAAAAAAAAAAACTTATGATTTTCTTCTTGCTTGCAAGACAATGACTCCCACGCAGGAAAAAGGAAGCACGGGCTGATAGATACTGCAGCCACTTCCTTTACGACTAGCTAGCCAGTTTGCTGGGTGCAAGCAGAGGGGCTGAGAGCTCTCGCTGCTTGAATCGGGCTGGTGGTTGGTCCCCTCCATCCCCTCCATCCCTGTTCCCCACAGCTCGCTCCAGGAGTGTGATGAGCGGCGAGGCCTTGGCCGCCCGGCCCAGTTCCCCCAGTTCCATGGAGCGGCCGCTGAAACTGGGCTGGCTGAAGAAGCAGCGCTCCATCGTCAAGAACTGGCAGCAGCGCTACTTCGTGCTGCGGGGCCAGCAGCTCTACTATTACAAGGACGAGGATGACTCCAAGCCGCAGGTAGGCCGGGGACTAGTAGGCCGCGCTGCTCCTCCGTCCTTCCCGCAGCTTCGCTCTTTGAGGATGGGGCCGGATTTAAAGAGGGTTTGTTGCCTTGGGGTGGTAACAAGGATGGGATGTCCTCGTGAGGGTCTTCATTCCTTCACATGGTAACCACAGGCCTTGCCCTTCCTCCAGGACAACAAGGCAGGGAGACATGGCAGCGCTGTGTTTGGGATGGGCACGCAGCCTTGGACCTACATTCAGACCCATCTCATGGGGTGCTTGGTAGGAGAAAACAAGCAATTTTTTGGTCTTGAGGCAGCCCTGGCAGTCTTCGTGGCTGGGATGGGAGATGGAGTGAGGGGCCCCTCTGAGGAGAGAGATAAGGAAAGGAAATCCTTCTCCAGCCTCTCAGTTCGCATCCCATCCTGGCAGGGGGCTGGGCCACGTGGATGGGGTTTGTTCCTTGGCCCTTTTCCACCCCACACAGCTGCAGGAAACCTGTCCACTGCCTGCTCCTCTCAGCGCTTGGAAGCTGCTGAGTGCTGATGGTTTTTGGATCTCCAAGAAATCCCAGTGTGTACATAACCCTGTGCACAATGCCTGCTATCCCCACTGGGGTGTGATTTAGCTGTCTGCACCCAATGTCCCCAGCCCTGCCAGTCGTGCCAGTGTTTGGGTCAGTCCACTTTTGGGGCTGCCATGAACCCTCTGTGCCACTCACCCAAACCAGTGCTCAGGGGGTGTGTTGGAGTGCAACTGCTGGGAGGAAATCAGCTTGTTTTCCCAAAGCATGTGGATAATTCCAACCATATCCTCCACACGGTGAGAATTTTCACCACCATCTTTTACTCGTTTTGAGAATTTGGGGGGAAAGATCCTCTTTTTTTGTTGGTTTTTTTTTTTTTGGCCAGAAAAGACGTTCTCTATGCAAATTGGTGCCAGTAGCAAAAATAATCCCAAGCTAACAAAGCTCTAAAGGGGAAAGCGACCAGCAGATCCCAGGGGTGAATCAAGGGGCTGAGGTGATGGGATGCACACCCTGTCTATGGCTTTTTCCCCTCTCAGAGGCGTTTGGGAGGAGCTGTTTCGCTGGCTCTAAATAGAAATATAGAAACTGAAAGCTCCGTATCAAAGCTGATTGCTGCTGATAGTGCTTTCGGAAGCCCTCCCCACCGTCACACCTCACTTCAAGCCTCGCTGCCCCCACCAACATTCAGCTCAATACTACCGCATTTGGGGCTGTTTTGGGAGCTGATGGTTGAGTCCCCACTCCCCACAGCAGCCCAGCAGCTTTCAGAAGCCTGAAATTAGGGAGAAACATCATTTCTACAGCCCTATTTCTGCCTCTGTAGGCTGCCAATGCTGACTCATACACCCACTCCATCCCACGCGTCTGCTCCCCACCCATCCCCTCCCACAGTGACCGAGCTGTTGGCCCTGTCGATTTGTGAAAGGAAGAACCAAAGGAAACAGCTGTTTTCTGCTTTGCTTTTTTTTTTTTTCCCTTTTTCTCAATTTTTTCTTTCTCTCTGCTCCTCTCCTGTAAACTTTTTCTGTTTTGTTTTCAAGTGGCACTGCGTTAAATGAAGAAATTTCCTGTTCCAGTGCAGCAAAAAAGAGGCTCTCCATGCACTGTCACATCCCTTCTCCTTTGCACTTTCTTCCTCTACTCCCAACAGCGGTTAAAAAAACACGAGAAAGGAGGAAAACATGAGAAGGGAGGAAAAAAGGAAAGAGGAAATCAAGCAGTTTTCTCATTCTGACTTCATCAGAAAAACTGGCATTTAAGAAGTGTTTCTTATTGCTTGAAGTCACACATATATATTTATACGTGTATATGCACATCCCTTATTGTTTTAAGTTATTTTGAGGATGTGTATATATTATTTTGAGGATATATATATATGTATTTATAAAGAAGTTGACGTCCCAGGAGATGTTCATGAAAAGAATAGATGTGGCACTTGGGGGTGTGACTTAGTGGCTATGGTGGGGATGTGTGGGGGTTGGACTGGATGATCTTGTGCTTTTTCCAACCTTCATGATTCTATATATGTATATATACATATACACCTATTTTTAATGAGAAAAATTGCAATGAAAAACCCAATTCCTGCAATCTGTCTCAAACAAGGACTTTGATGCCCAGGGCTGACAGTACCTCCTGTCCCCTCTCAGAGGTGGTACATGGGGGATTGGCAGCTCCTGCTCTGCTTGGTCCTAGGGCTGCCTGTCTCTCCAGGGAAGCACCATCAAGGAGGTGGCTGGCAACCCAGAGGAAGGAGGGAAATTTATCTTTGAAATTATCCCAGGTGAGAATGCTTCCTTCTGTTTCATTGCATGCCTTTTGGGATGGACTGGTCACCCCAAATCATTAGGGTGTGTCACTGCACCCGCCCTTTTCCTCCCGTTTCTTTTCAACACCTCCCCCAGCGCTGCATAAAAAAACCAATGTCTTCCTTTCAACATTCGCATGTTGGAATGTCCAGTCTCACATTAAGCACTTTCTGTTCCCCTCTTAAAGCTTCAGTGAGGTTGAAACATTAGAGAGCTGCTTCCTTTCACAGCCAAGCAGACGTTATTAGGGAAACTCGGAGCCAAAAATATTCAGTAAAGAAACCAAGAATTTGCCATTCTTGTCCCAACCCTTCTTATACATGGTCTATAAATGCTTTTTGCAGGGCTCTCCGGAGACCAGAACCGGGCCGGGCAGGACACCTGTGTGCTCATGGCCAACTCCCAGTCCGATATGGAGGAGTGGGTTAAATCCATCCGACGGGCGCTGGGTTCAACCTCAGGAGGTAACGGGCAGCAGGAGCAGCTCTTGGAGGGGTGATTTCATAGCATCTCGCAGTCCATGCTGCTGCTGAGCAAGGGTTTCAAAGCTGGGCTCCTAATTCCAAGGAAATGGGAAATTTAATGCTTTAGAGACCTTCCCTGAGGCTGGACCTCATGGTGTTGGTCTCTTGCAAATGGAGGCAGAGTTAAGCAAACGGCCATCATCAGGTGTGAGGGAAGATGTCCCTGCTGCTTTCAACCTCTTTTGGGAGCTTTCTCATTGCCCTGTTGACTCCAGAAATTGTCATTCTTGAGAACAACTCCAATTCCTTCCAATTGAAGGCTCCTATTCCTAGGTGCCTTCCCACTCAATCCATTCTGTGGTTCAATGATTCAATGAATCAGTCATAAGGCACTGAAAAAAATCTCACCTTTTTCCAGCCAGTTTTCCTTCTCTGCTTTTCCCTTAGCTTTTCTCTCTTTGCTCATCCCTCCTGCCCCCATTTTCTCTGCAGACTCTGCCTTTGGGACACCATCACCCACCCCATGTGATGGGATCCCCACTTGTGGTCAAGGAGGGATCAGACAAAGCCCATCAGCCACTCTTCCCATATAGATGAATTACCCCGACTTCCTGTAAGGATGAATTATCCAGACATTTCCTACAAGGATGAACACCTATAAGCAAGGTCCAAGCAGGACTGGGAGCCCCTATAGCTCTTTTGCAGAAGAGACAGCCATCCTGAGCCTCTCCTCCTCCTCTCTATGCTTCACGTTGACCATTTATATAATTTTTGGTACAGATTATGCCCTGTGCTGCAGCTCTACAAGCATCATGCAGCTCTGATCTCCCGTAGCTTCCCCTTGAATAGAAATCACAGCAATTTCAAGGCTGGTTTCATTTGCAATCTAGATGTTTTCTACCTCTAAAGTGAAAATTTTCTGCCTCTAGCCTGGTGCTGTGCCCTAGGGTTGGCAGCAATGTGCAGCTGAAACTAGGATTCTTTGAGCCAGGTGGGCATTGCCCCACCTGGCTCTAATTATAACAGCTCAACAGCTGCTCCTTGCTTAAGCTTCAGTGGCTGCTGGCTTCTTCCAGCCAGATAAAGTGACCTTATATGATGGGAAATGTAAATTTATAGTAGTGCAGAGAGCCCTGGGGACAGCAGAGAGGTCAGGCACTGCAGAGCTGCATTTTATGCCAGCATAGAGATTAACAGACCCCAAAACTTCACACTGTGTGTTTTTGGCATCAAGGCTATGTGTACTTTTAAAGCGTGGTCGAGGTGTTGGATTTGCTTCTATTGTGCACAGTGACAGATTTATATTCATTATTTAAAATTGTAAGCAGGTCTCTTATAAACAAAACACCCCGCAGCCAGGCAGGTGCAGACAAGTTTGTGGTTCCAGATGAGGGTGTATACTTGCAGTTTCCTGGTCTGGAAGAAGCACAGGAACCATTTCAGCCTTCAGAGCATGCAGAGAATGCACTGCAGGCACTGCAAAATCATGGTAGAAGACCACAGGACCCTTTGCCATTACCCCAGAGCCAGGTCGAGCTGGGATTCTCATGCTGTAACCATGCATGGGGCTCCAAGGAGGAAGAGCTGGGATGCAGGCTGCTGCCTCCCCACCTTTGAGATCTTCTTTTGCTGTGAGTTCAGGAGGAAAAAGCCCTTGCTCCGAAGGAAAGGTATTGCCTGCTGCAAAACATTGCTTTTAGTGCACTGAGAGGGCAAGGGGAGGTTCAGGTTGGATGTTAGCGACAATTTCTTCTCCAAAAGAGTGGTCAGGCACTGGCACAGGCTGCCTGGGGGGGTGGTGGGGTCAGTGTCCCTGGAGGTGGTCAAGAGCTGTGGAGATGTGGCACTGAGGGACGTGGCCATTGGGCACGGTGGGGATGGGTTGGGTTTGGACTTGGGCACCTCGGTGGTCTTTCCAATCGTAATGATTCCATGATTTAATCATTTCAAGGGTATAATTAGTCGGAGGATGTTCCATTTTGCTATTATTTCCTCGGGAGGAGTTCTCTTCCCACCCTCAGCTTTGCATAGCTCTTGAAGCTCTCACTTTGAGGATGAAGTGCTGCTGTCCCTGTTGTGCATCGCACTGAGCACCTCAAGCAAAGCCTTCGGGCTCCTCTAACCCCAGTGTCCTTTCCCTAGCGGTGTTTGGCCAACGCTTGGCAGAGACCATGGCCTACGAGCAGAAGTTCGGGCAGCAGCAGGTGCCCATCCTGGTGCAGAAATGTGCTGAGTTCATCCGGGAGCACGGGGTGAGCGAGGAGGGCATCTTCCGCCTCCCCGGCCAGGACAACCTGGTGAAGCAGCTCAGGGATGCCTTCGATGCTGGGGAAAGGCCATCGTTTGACAGGTAATGATGGATTCCCTCTTTCCTACTCAGCTAGCATCCCAAAATCTGGGGTAAAGCAGCCGGACCCCCCCCCGCAGGATCTCAGCAGTGCCCTGATGGAGACTTGGGGCCACCAGAGGGGCTCAGCACGCAGAGGGGGCTCAGCAGAAACGCCCAGAAAGGATTCTGATAAGAGATGGATGGAAATGTCTGGGAGGAGTTTAGGGACACCCTGGAGCCACACCATGAGTGTCGTTCCAGCCAGGAAAGAAGGCAAGGGGAAGAGCATACAAAGCACATCAGCTAAGGACAGAGGTTTTGGGAAAGGAGAGCAAGCAGAGGAGCGCAGATATGTTCAGAGAATACCCTAAACCTCACAGAAGTGATTTCTTATCCCTGCCAGCCCATTGGCTTGTTATTTTCCTCCTTGTTACTTTTCCCACAGAGAAATAAGAGAGAGATTTTGGCTGCTCAAAAGCTGCCTCCTCCCAAATCCCTTCCTCTGCCGGGCTGAGAGGGAAAAGCAAATTCCCTGAAGCCAAGTGTTGAGAGGAAAGAGCGAATCCCCTGAAGCCAAGAGAGCTGCATGGTGCTGCCTGTAGCCCCCAGGGAGGCTCTGGGGAGGGGTGTTTGCTGCTTTCGAAGTGTAACAATCCCAGCCCTTCATTTTGCAGCTGGATATTTCTTGCCTCTGGGTCCCCGAGTCCTGTTGCAACCCGTAGGGGGGTCATAGGAAGGTGAAGCATTTATTTGTTTGCAGAATGGTGTTTTGCAGCAGGGTATTGAGAGGGAATTTCGCACTGCTCCTAGCATCCTGCCACATTAACCCTACAAGGAAGGCTCGGAGGAGCATCACAGCAGCATCCCTTGTGCACTTCACACAAGATACATCTTCAGCAAGGCCAGTAAAGGGGTTTCCAGCAAGGAAAATACTGCAAGGTGCTGGATTTGCAGCCAGTTTGGGTTTGCACTGGCACACACAAGCACAGCACGACTGGGTGGGGAGCCTTGGAAAACTGGTGCAGCCCAGGCGTCCAGGATGTGTATTGGTAGGCCCTACAAAAATACAGCTCTGAAAAAATTCCTCCGTGATTATGTGGGTTCATTTAAAAACCCCAACCAATCCTAAAAATAAATGACCTGGGGGATTTTTGCTAGAAGTTTATAAGAGTTTAAGCAACTTCAAGGTAGGTCAAATGAGAGGCTTACGGTCTTGACAGTGTCCCTTTGACATAATGTAAACTACATGGTATGCAAAGCTGCAAACATCTGGCCCGGCAGAACATCTTCAGTAATTGCTGTTAATCTTCCAAACCCCAGGCAAGCTTCTCCAGCTCTGCAGAGCAGGGAGCTCCTGCCAAACGTGTGAATGCCTGCAGACAGAGCTTGCATGCAAAATCCAATGCAGGCTGGGGACGTGCAGCAGGGAAAATCTTCCCCAAGCAGATCATTATTATTTTGCCAACTGGGGCCATTCCCTGACTTGGGGTGCCCTGTGAGTTACTCTCAGCTTGCTTTTGCTCCCTATTTATAGTTCTACACCTTGTGCATCTATGCACAGAGCAGGGCAGGTGGTGCTCACCAGCTGGGTCTGGGTCTCACCTATGGCTTTGCAGGAACACGGACGTGCACACCGTGGCCTCCCTGCTCAAGCTGTACCTGCGAGAGCTGCCCGAGCCCGTCGTGCCCTGGATGCAGTACGAGGATTTCCTGCTCTGTGGCCAGACACTGGACGTGGACCAGGAAAAGGTACAGAGGTGCATTCGTTTCTTTCCTTCTGGATTTGAAATGAAAGCTTAGGTTTCCAGAGCAGATCTAAGAGCGTGACAGCAGCTCCTGTGGTGGAAGGCTCCAGGTGGCAGCAAGGATGGGAGCAGGGATCTGGGAGGGAGTCAGATGAGTGAGATGCAATGGGAGCTGCCCTGTCCTAATGTTGTATGTGGGTGGAAAAGCAAGAAGATACCCAGGGACACAGTTCCTATGCGCAAGAAAATGGGACAGAGAGCATCCCCTATCTGTGCTGGGTCTCCCAAAGAAATGGCATTGCCACAGTTGCAAGCAAATGCCGGGAGGTGACACCACACAGGGATGGCTGGAGCAACACAGAGCCTCTCTTCAACCCATGTGTATCCGTGCATCTTCACAGAGCTGTTCCTTAACTTGCATTTAGGGCCACCAGGACCTCCTGAAGCAGCTGTCCCTTCTTCCCCGAGACAACTACAACCTCCTCAGCTACATCTGCAGGTCAGTCCTTTGCATCAGGTACAAACAGCTCCAGTTAGTTGTTGGTGAGGAGGAATATCACCCTAAAGACTGAGGCTGACTCCCCACCCGCCAAGGTCCCAACTTTTATGAAGGGAGAGCTTCCACCATTGGGGTGAACACCTCGAAGATATCTGAGTATAAATGCATACCCTGAAGGACACAAACTCACCTATGAATTCCTGAGAATAAAAATCCAGTGTAGCTTTATTTTTTTATTTTTATTTTTTTTAATCACTAAGCCTTGCACAATGAAGCAGCCAGCTTTCACCCTGAGTGATGTGTGATTTTTCTCTGGTTATTAAATATTGGATGGATTTTTCCCTTTTTTGCTGTTTTCTGGGGGTCTGTTGGTCATCACGTGGTGGTTTTCTTACTGCCACCAATGAAACCCATCTCCAGCATACACTTATAAGGCTCTTATATTCTTCTATCCTTGGGAATTAGAGGAAGAGAACAAAGTAATTGGATTTATTTCCCACTGGGTATCTAAAGATTTTTTACAGTCTTCCATCTCTGATTGGAAATGCTTGCCCTTGGATCCTGATAGGTTTCTATATGAAATACAGCTGAACTCCAGCGTCAACAAGATGAGTGTGGATAACCTGGCAACAGTGATTGGAGTGAACCTCATCAGACCCAAGATAGAGGATCCTGCAACTATTATGAGAGGTAAAAGGGACTCCTGGAATAACTGATGTATATTTGATAGGCTGAAGTACAAAGTTGCACCCACAAACTTGAAAATTAAAAACCTGAAATTAAAAAATTTCTTACCTAAGGAATTGCCTTGTGTATTCCCTCCATGGATTTTGTGCAGTTGAGGATTTGATGAAGTCACTTTTCTTTTACTTAGAGTAGGGAGGTGTGAAATACTTAGAAAAACAAGTGAAGCTCGAAAAGTCTATGATTTCTTCCAGGCACATTGCAGATCCAGAAAGTGATGACCGTGATGATCAGCGACCACGCAGACCTCTTTCCCCCATCTAAGGATGTGCCCCCCTCCCCAACGACCCAACAGAATGACAAGAAAACCCCCATCCTGCGCAGCTCCGTGGGCTGGGACTCTGCAGAGGACTCCACAGTGGCCAGGGCAGACAGCTCAGTCCAAAGGCAAATGGTAAGGGTAGGTCCTTGGAGAATAAAGCAGGAGTCCATTAAATGGCTGGTTAATGATTATGGGACCGAATGGGGCAGCAAGGCATATGAGGGCTTGCTATTTATAGGGTAAAGAAACTGTAACTGTCATCGCTGGAAACAGATCTGGAAAACAAATTCTTTCCTGTGGAAAACTTACTGTTCTTGGAAAAATTAGTTCTTTTACCCCAGGTTTTTTAGTTAAAAGGCAGAAGAGATAAAGCTTTTTCCATTTGTGTTGGTGGTGTGAAAACACTGAGGGGTAAAGTCTTTTCTCAGAAAGATATAATCTCAGCAAAGAGCTCTTCTTAATGGAAAACATGGTGTAATCCAAAATGGAGTCATGGAGTCATACAATGCCTTGGGTTGAGGGGGGGACCTCAAAGCCCACCCAGTTCCAATCCCTGCCATGGGTTGGTTGCCCCCCACCAGCTCAGGCTGCCCAGGACCCCATCCAGCTTGGCCTTGGGCACCTGGGCATCCACACTCCTCCAGGCAGCAGTGTCAGGGCCTCACCAGCTGATAAATATCAGTTTTTATGGAAGAGCTGTGGCCATTCCTGTTAGTGCAAGACAACATGCCCTTTGTCAATACTGTGGTCTCTGCACACACTGCCCACGAGCAAAATGAGTTGGTCCTAATGCTACAACTCTGTTTTGCAGAGAGACAGCCCAAATGCCAGCCGTGCTCCTGGGCTGACTGCGAGCTCACGTGCACCCAGCGAAGATACTGGCATGCAACCGTCCAAAGATACGCTGGGAATGTGGAAAATGCAGGCAAGGAAAAGGACTCAGACTTTACCTAACAGAAAATCCTTCCTGACAACTGCTTCTCCGGGGGAGAAAGGCAGCAGTGACAGGAACGACATATTTAACAGCGACTTTTGGAAAGGCTCCACGCAGAGCAACCCGCGTTCCGTGCTCTCCGAAGGACATAAGAGAACGTTATCTCACGATCTTTTCAAGCTGCTCGACCTTCACCGGGCTTCGACTTATGACAACGTGCCCACCTCCCAAGTGGAAAGCAGGGAAGGCAGCAGCTCTAGCCCCAGTCCTGCCAGCAGCTGCTCTGATAAGGAGTTCCAGCCCTGCCTCAGCCCCTGCCATCAGCCCCAGGAACCGGCCAGCCCCGCTGAGATGTTCCAGCCTGCTCCAGAGAGCAAGGAGTCCCTGCAAAGCATGGTCCTGAAGCTGCAGAGAGAAATGGAAGAGCAAAAAGAGACCTATGAGGAGCAAATTAAAAGGTAACGTGCTTTAGCTTATGTTATTGCAGCAGCAGGATTGCACAGAGTTGTTTACCAGTAATACCCTGCAGGATAAGATAGCAATGACTAATGATAAAATACAGCATTATAGTACATTATCTAAAATTCAATTCTCATGTGCTGAGCTCTCATGGCTTATTAATGTGTTACTGCATTGTTAACACTCAATAAATAGGTCTTATTTCATCATTGTATGGTAATATAATATTTCTGCAACGATTGCATAGACATATTTATCATCATTACTACAATATTGTATTATTATACCATCATAGAAGTGTTTGAGTTGGAAGGGACCCTAGAAGGCCACCTTCTCTAACTCCCCTGCAATGAACAGGGGCACCCACAGCTGATCAGGTGCTCAGAGCCCCATCCAGCCTGATGTTGGGTGTCTCTAGGGATGGGCATCCACCACCTCTCTGGGCAACCTGTGCCAGCGCCTCACCGCCCTTACTGCACTATCCAGAATTCAGTAGCAGTATTATTACTGCATCCAATGGCTGTAGCCATCATTAGCCATCACAGCTTCACACACTGTTATCATATCATTATATACCACAGATGCTGATTTATTGCACTGTGATGCACCCAGTGATGATCAGGGAATCAGGACAGCACCTCTAGCTTGCCTTATTGCTTAACAACAACGAGGTCAGAGTCCTGGAGAGTCAAACTCTCACTTCCCAGCTCTCTCCTGCTCCAATCCTTTTGTACTCTGTTTCTCTCTGCAGCCTCGAGAAGGAGAATTACGATGTTTGGGCCAAAGTGGTGAGGCTGAATCAGGACATTGAGAGGGAGAAGAAGAAGTCTGAGGACCTGGAGCTGAAGCTGAAGAACATGGAACGCTTGCAGGAGGACTTGGAGAAGAAAAACAAGATGCTTGAGGAGGAGATAGAAACCATTGCTAAATCCAGGAGCAAAAGCGATGCCAAAACCATCTAGGAGAAGACACCCAGCTGTGTGCAAACATAAAATGCAGCTGCACGAATCCAAAGGAATTGCCAAGCAGGACTAGAGTCAGGGACTTGTATTGTCCAGCGTCCTGCTACCGGCTGTGGGCTTGTGTGGAGGAAGGAGCCTGGAATTTAGAGGCTGGTTTATGCTCTGAAACAGGAAATTTCCAAAATACTGTTTAGCTTTTTTCTTGTGTGTTTGTTTTTTTTTTCCAACTCCTCTTTCAGCTGCTCGAGTTACCTGTAGAACAGGCCAATACTTCTTGCTGCTCAATCAGAATATCTTGCACACACACACAAAAAAAAACCCAAAGCAACAAGAGTCCTTCCTGCCAGCTGGCTCTGTACTGGAGACACCAGCAGTGGAACAGAACATCCCTAAATCCTGGATCTGGGGAAATGGAAAAGCCCCAAGGTCTTGGGTGGCACAGCTCGTCTTAGAGCATGCCTGGATGCTGGGCTGCAGATGCTGTCAGCAACACAACTGAGACATTTGCATCAACACATGCTCTTGGCTATTGCTCTTATAGAGCAAGAGAAGCCCAGACAGCTCGTTGGGTCCACTGGGAAACCTCGTGCCCCATCACTCATTGTGCTTTGCAAGACTCATCGATGTCAAGGCTGTGAAATCACAAAAATCACCACAACTTCTTCAGTTAAATTGCTGTTCGGTTATTTTAAGCCGCCGATCCTTACAGCCATGTGTATATAAACCCAACATGGTTGCTGTCGAGGCTTCGGAGTTTCACATATCCATCCACGGAGCTCTTTGTCTTTCGTTATTTCATCAGGATTCTCTTGGCCATCTTGGTGGAAACCTGGATTTGCAACCCAGCGACGACGCGTGGTCTCTGCCCATCACTTGCTGCCGTCAACCTAAGGACTAATCAGTGTGGCTAATTGTAAACGTGTCGCTTTGGCTGCTTGCTTTCATGCTGCCTGCCAATGAGTCGCCCTTCCTGCAGGACCATGATGCTGCTGAAGCTTTCGGTGTACGAAAAATAGAACAAGGCTCTGAAACTTTTCGCTCATTGGTGTTCAGAAGGGCGATCCACAGCACACAGCCTTAGCCCAGCATTTGTGGCTACAGAAAGGGGATCAGCAGGAGTTCCCAGCAAAGACTTGTAGGACTAAATGCACTCTTCTGTGCCAAGCACGATGGAGTGAATGCAAATGAATTGCTGTTACTGAGGACTCAAAGTGAAAGTTCAGCTCGAGAGAGGCTGCAGGCCTGCTTGGCAGAGGTCTGCAAAAAAAAAAAAAAAGACTGCAGAGAGAAAGAGATGCAAAAGAGACTGTGAAAAGAGAAAGATGGGAGTGGGAAAATGTTCATAGAGAATTAAAGTCAATATTGGGTGTATAGCACTTGCTGCATGGGAGTTCTGTAGCCCTAAAGCTGACAACTCCTTAGGCTCGAGCTCAGAGATAGTGCGTGTATTGAATCTGTGCTTGCTTAGCTGTGATTGGAAAATCCAGGTAAAGGAAATGTTTGTAAGAGTTGAGCTGCATTTAGAAGCCTGACCCATAAACAGAACATTCCCATGATAAGCTCAGACTCTGCATGGTTCTCTTGCCTTAGGATTTCCATGGATTTCAAAGCTCCTCACTGCTCAACTGGAGTAGTTCATTTTTTTCTGGATTTCTGCATGGGAGTGCTGCAAAATCACAGTGCTCACCTTGCAGTGGAGGGTGCTCAGTGAAAACCAACCCACAGCTGAGGTCCTCTTCCCCTGCAATGACCCATCTGATCAACATGTTTCAGGTCTGAAGCTCGGTAATTCAGAAATCATAGAATCACAGAAGGGTTTGGGTTGGAAAGGACGTTCAGCCCGCAGAGCAGCTTGCTCCCATTCTTTTCCATGAGATTTCAGATGACTTCAAGAGTGCTCCTTCAGCATTTAAATAATATTTTACCTTTACAGAGAGCTTGTTATGAGTGGAAATGGGATTGGTTAGCCTGGAGAAGAGGAAGCTCAGGGGAGACTTACAACTTCCTTAAAGGAGGTGGGTGGTGAGTTGGCCTCTGCTCCCAGGTAACAGCAATAGGATGAGAGGTGATGGACGTAAGTTGCACCAGGGGAGGTTTAGGTTGGATATTAGGAACAATTTCTTGTCAGGAAGAGTGGTAATGCGGTGAAACAGCTGCCCAGGGAGGTGGTGGAGTCATCGTCCCTGGAGGCGTTCAAGAACTGTGGAGATGTGGTACTGAGGGGCATGGTCAGTGGCATGGTGGTGTGGGTTGAAGGCTGGACCAGATGATCTTAGAGGTCTTTTCCAACATTTATGATTCTATGATCTGGTCACGAGGCCCGGGAGTCATTTAGGGAGATGTTTCTCCATCGGGTCCAGGAGAAACGTTGCGAGCATCTGGGCTGGAAATGCCACACGCTCTTTTCTGTGGAGATCAAAAGTGTGAAGAGGCAAATAATTCCTCCATGGCCCACAGCAGAGCGTGATGACGTGGGAAGGCTTGGCTGCAGCTCAGAGGGCTGCGATTAGGGCAAGTGCACGTTAATTTAATATAAACTGCGCATTCCTCCATTTCCGCTGCAGATAGGCAAAATAACCTCTATCAAACCACAGCTGTTTCTGAGGAGCAGAGTAACTTCTTTGAAGATATTCTGCCCATTAAAATGTGGAGTGTTTATAGTGGTCATATTTGAAAGATAGACTTTCCAATGGAGGTCAGGTGGTCTGGAAATTCCCAAGTGCATGGGGGCAGCGAGCAGCCTCTGGGAACAGCATGGGCATCATATGAGCTGATGGTGCTCCTGGGTTCTGTGGGATAAGGAGGGCTTTTCTTTTTAAGAAAAAGAAGTGTTTTGTTGGTTTTTTTTTTTTTTTTTTTTTTGGAGAGAGAGAGAGCAATGGGTTTAGAGAAGCACGGATCTGCCCATGACTGACATATGGAAACTTTGCAGCCCCATGGGTGCATCTCTCCACTCCATGCCTGAATGTTGGCAATGCCCAAGTCCTGCTCTGCATGTAATGAACTTCCAGGTCTTCTGCTGTAGACACCCGGGCATGAGGTCTCCAAAAATTGACTGATGTATGACCTATGTTTCAGAGCTGCTACTGTCACGTAAAAATACATGACTTTTATTTACAAGATAATAAATTATAATCCCGATACACAGATCGGTCTTGTCCAGGACGTCATAGAATTGGAAAGTTGCATCACCAAAAAGGCTGTTTCACCCCCTTAGTAATCACATTGCATGGCCACAGAGCATAAGAGCATCCCCTACAAGGTGAGGGGAGAGCTTGTAGGATAACCTACAAAACACCCATGGGATTTTTCTTTTTCTACAAGAAAGAGTCTTCCAAATTAAAGCAACTAAACCCACAGATCCCAATGCATCTCAATCTACTAAATCATAGAATCATAAAGGTTGGAAAAGACCTCTAAGATCCCCAAGCCCAACCCAACCCATCCCCACCATGGCTACTAACCATGTCCCCAAGTGTCACATCTCCACCACCTCGCTGGCCAACCTGTGCCAATGCTTCACCACTCTTTCTGAGATTTTTTTCCTATTGTGCATAATGAAGCAGAAATGTGATATCTTATATGACATATTTTAGCCCTGCGCTCATTGACTAGCATTCTTTGCATTACAGCAAAAGTCTGTTTTGCTCTTCTTTGGGATTTATTGCATTCATTTAGTAATACACTTTGTTGTATCTTGGCATTTAGTAGGCGTGAGAGGTGAGGAAGTAGAATTATCCTTCCCACACTCTTCCTGCTGGATCCCACACCGGTCAGGCTTATGCTGACTTGTCCCCTCATATTTTATCAAAATCACATTTTTGGCATGATAGTAATTTTCCTTTTTTAGCTTGGCTACTGCGGAAAATAGCAAGTTGGAGTGGGAGGCGAGGTAGACATGTGGGAAATGTGTCCAGCCATTCTTTAGGATGGCTTGTACAAAGGAAAAGAAAGCAACGAGAACATGTTGTTCTCCCCAGGAATGAGAGAGCAACATAGGTCCTTCCTACCCCCAAAGCAAGCTGATTTTAAGAAGAAGAGACTGCCAAATTGAAACTTCTTGTATAAACAACCACTCAGCAAGGTGGGGAGAATTAAAAACTCCCAAAATCTGCAGCCAAGCCATCACGCTGCCTCACTTTCACCGTGTTTTCCTGCCACTTTTTGCAGCACAGGGCTGTTATGAAGCCAGCTTATAACTTCAGCCAAATACACAGCCTGAGTGATACGGATTTGGGGCAGTTTTCCCAACTGTTAGGCTCAACCTTCCGCCAACACTGGATCCACCAATATGAAAACCCCAAGGTCAGCAAGGAGGCAGCAACTTATTTACCCCTGACCCCGCTGTGTGAGGAGGCTTCCAAAAAAGCCATTTTTCATGCATAGCCCTGCCCAAAGGGATGCCCAGATGCCATCAGCAGCCACTGGTGCGGCTTCTGAAAATCTGCTTTATCGCACGTAAAAACACAGTGTGATATTTCAGCCCTCTTCACACCACGTGCTGATAACAGGAGCTGGGAACAGGGGGACGTTCCTGTAATGTCGTCAGCTGGCCACGTTGCTGTTTGCCACGTCCAGGGAGCTATTTCCAAATGAGAGCATTTTGAAAGCAGCCCGAGAGATGGGGACAGGCTTTGACCTCTTGTTAAAGAAGTTGCGATTGGCTTGGCATCTGCTTCCTCAGCATGTGAGAGGTCAGCTTGTTGCCTCCCACAGTAGTGTTGCCTTGTTTACTTCCTCAGCTTTGTGACAAGGACCAAGCACCCCAAGGACAGTTAGAATCATAGGAAAAACAGAATCTCAGAATGGCTTGGGTTGGAAAGGACCTCAAAGATCATCCAGTTCCAACCCCACTGCTGTGGGCTGGGTTGCCAACCACCGGGTTGCCAACCTGAGACTTGATCAGGCTGCCCCATCCAGCCTGGCCTTGAGCACCTCCAGGGATGGGCATCCACATCCCTAGAGCTGTTCCCAGCACAACAGCTACAAGCAATACCTGGGAGCAAAAAGTCAACTGTCCATGGAAACTGTGGTGCTTTCACACCCTGGGAAGGGAGGTTTCCATATGTGGAGTGAGAGAATCCTTATCTCTCCCTGCCTTGTTCCTATCCAGTGTGAACAAGTCTGAAATGCGTATAAATCGTATTTACAGACTGCAGATTATGCAGGCTTAGAAACTCACTGGTGCCATGGGAGTGGATCTTTCCCCTAGCTGGCACTGGTAGGGAGTTGGCTTAGGGTCAAGGATAGCACAAGAAGTTAACAGAAAAGCACCAGGAGATTAAATTGCTGTCATCCACTCTGACATGCTTCTGCTCGCTTAAATACAAAGCTTTGCTAATAATGGCAAGCAGAATTGCTTTTAGAAATGCAATCATAGCAGAGCCTCTCTTCCATTTTTTTAGTCTGCTCAGAAATGTCATGCAGGAACAATGGCCAAGGCAAAGCCCCCTGGCATCCCATCAAAACATGGAGCCTTGGGCATCTACGCTGTCTTTTTAGGATGGTAGGCTCAAGTGATTAGAATGCTTTTTGCTTGACCTTCCACATACCATAGCACTCCATCCTTCTAAGGTCCCTGCCAACCCAAGCCATTCTATGAATCTATGACCCTGTTTTATCTTGGATACCAGTGAGCAAGGAGCCCGTTGCCATGAAGCTGAGCCTGCACCAGTGCAAGTCTTGCAGTGCCTTGGCCAGAAAAGACAAAGAAGTTTGCAGCAGATGACTCAGTGCTCAACATTTGAGCCAAAATAATGAAGTCTTCTGCCCCAGTGAAATTCAAGCCATCAGGGCCACAGATTTTTTTTTTCCAACACAAAAGCCTTTGAAAATGTTTGCAGCACACAAAAGCAGAGCCGGACTTGGGCGTCTTGGATCCCAACATCTTCTATAAATGTTTGGGATAATAACTAGATTGCCAGACTTGCCAGACAATCCTTCCTGCCTCTTCTGGAGCTCGTTAGCCCCCATGAGCCATGCGAGGGGATGCATGCCCTGTTAAGCACAGCCTGTTAGCTTGTTGCTCAGGGCACGTTGCTTATCTCTGTTGCACTAATTAGGGTGGACAGAGGAAGCATGAGACATGCAATTTATATTATTGGGCTAAAAGTGGTGTCAGCCATGGATTGGCAGAGGAGGGTGAAAAATGGCAACACAAGCTGGAGAAAGCCCAGGGAGAAAGCTGAGTGTATCACTACTTTTCTGGCAAGAATGATTTCAAAATTGGTGCAAACCTCTACATGAAATTCTGAGCAAGGGCTTAGACTGGAGTGGTGCTTTGCTGCTTCGTGCCTACTCCAGCAGCAACCAGCTGGATAAGCCAAAATAAATCACTGCAATGTCTCCACCACTGGATCAGCCCTTTGGTCCCCTAAATGTGCCTTAGCTTCCTATGGGCCCCCGCTCCCATTTTTTGGGGAATTTAAATTGGGATCTCCTAGGGTAGATCTGGCACAGAACAAGCACAACAAGCAATAAGAATAATTATAATAAGTAGAAATGCTAGGAAGGAATCATTTTTCCTCCAGTAAGATACTCGCTCTGCTTGCAGCTCAGCTGGGTTACAGTTCAGGCCATAGGGCTCTCCGTATCAGCATCCGAAGCCAAACATCTGAAATCTGGCAATGGCAAAAGCGAGCAGAACATATCTAGTATTGCACGACAGTGAGTTTCGCTTTCCCACCTTTGCATTTCAGCTCTGCCCGATTAGCCCCGTGGTGACAGCTCAGGAAATGGATTCCACCAAATCTCACAACAACTGATCTGAAATGCTCTAATCTCCGGGGCGATAAGGAGTTGCTACAGCAAAGCCAACATAAACCTGAGAGCTATGGAAGGTTGGGTTGTTGTTTAGCCTCTGTTGCTAGTGAGCTGCCGTGCTTGATTCCAGGGACCACCCTGTGTTTAAACCTTCTCACTTCACACGTATCTTTTCAGCACCACCCTGGACAGCATCAGCCGCACGGAGCTGAAGGACATTGAGGAGCTCCGCGCGGTGTTGAGCATCCCTTGGCCCAAAGTCACCATAGGCAGCATCTCCTGCAAAATGTGGTTGTGCTGATGTTGGATTCATGGTGTGCACCTTCTCCTCTAAAATAAAACACTGCGTATTGTTTTCATCGGCTATATCTCATAGAAAATTTGTAGTATTTGGAGCTAGAGAGAAAAAAAAAATGCACTTCTTGTCCAGAAGCATTGCTCTGTGTCACGGAAATCCATTCCTCTCATATCATTTCCTTTATTGCAACCATGTTGATTGCTTTTATCCCCTGTATTTCCTTTGTTTACTTAAAAAATGCAATCAGAGGTCCCACAAAGCCCTTGCAATGCTGAGCAGGGGGCTGATCAATTTGCTTTGCGCACAGAATCATGTTGGGCACACATCCAACGGTGTTAAACAAACACGCAAATTTCCTATTCCCAATGTAAGCTCATTTAGTTGGATGTGATTTATCACCCGCTGGTGATATATTATTACAATGCATACGTTAACAAGTCTGTTCTGTGTTTTCTGACTTTGTTCTTTCCAAAAAGTAGCTCCATTTGCAGGGGTAATGCAGTCGTATCCTAAAGGGTTTTGTTAGCAATCTGCACAGCGGACTGGCCTGGGTGCAGAAAATTTCGCAGGTCATTGCTGGCTGAAATTCTGCTTTTATTGATGCCCAACGTGAGGCAGTAAAGTCAGTTGGCATGCACCTAGCATGCACCTGAAAGCAGATGTGCTCTGTTGCTGCAGGAGCTCTTAGCAAGACCTCAGCATGGATCATCATCCACTATTCATCTTCTTGACAGGGGTGTCAAAAGGTGGAGTTTTTCCTCTATTTCCATCCAGGAAAAGCAGCAGTAACTCTAACAGTTGCTCCTTCCACCGCTTTTGGTTGTTTTTCCCCAGCAAGCTGCTCCTGTGCACGCACAGTGGACGCACTACGTGCCTCATGTCCTACTCCTCAGGGAACAGCTTGCAGCGATGCAGCCTGAGAAAACACGTGTCTGGTCTGAGCAAAAGTGGGTGGGCAGTGTTGGGGGTCATGAGGAAGAGCAAGGCAGTGGATGGATGAAGGAAAGTGAGGCAAGGCACACAACAGCTGGATTTGTTCCCAAGCTCTTGAGGTCAATCAGAAGCCTCTCCTTCTATTGGGACGTGCAAGTGAGATGTAACTGACAAACCTGCCTGCCCTTTGGAAATTACTGGTTTTAGGTTTTACAGAAAGGGAGGATCTCTGTTTTCTTGTTTCTTTTTTTTTTCATGCACGTCTCTATTTCTTTGGGCTTGGAGTGTAAAACATAGAATCATAGAATCATTGAGGTTGGAAAAGACCACTAAGATCATCGAGTCCAACTGTCAACCCATCACAGAATGGCTTAGGTTGGAAGGGACCTTAAAGATCATTGACTTCCAACCCCCATGGCTTTTTCTTTTTATTGAGAAGATGATTTTAAGAAATCTCAGCACAGCAGTAGGTTTGACAGTCTGTTTTCATTAGGAAATGTCCAGGGATGTTAGGCCACAAATTCAAGTCCTCACTGGGTTATGGCTGTGCCAACACCATGAGTCCTTTGCACTGCAGCTTGCTAATTTGTGGCCACAAATTGGCCAAATTTTGGCTGAAGGAGGTTCAGGGTGGGCACATTTAGGCTTTCCTCTGTCTGCATTTAAACATCTGCATTCTAGGAATGAGAGAAAAACCACATTATTTCTACCTGAGTCTTAGAAGTTTAGGGCAAAGCATGGGCCAACTTTTGAGGCTTTCTGCAGTGATGCCACTTCCTTGACCACTCTTCACTCCTGACATCGCCTGTGCCAGAAATGCACAGCTCTGTCCAAAATGCCTGAGCTCAACACTAATATTCAACAGTAATATGCTCCTTATAATAAACTTCTTCTTCCAAGGGGTGTTGATAAGAATTTCCATTTTTAGTCAAGGGCAAACAAGCCATTCTGCCTTTATTTGTTGCTGTTGTAATTAAAGAAGGAGCAGAAGCTAATTTTGTAACTTTTCCTGTAAATAGTGCATTAATGAAGACAGATGGATCAGCAATATAAACAAAACCTCTATCTCAAGCTAGTTTCGCTCTGGCTTTGTTTCCCAGCATAGTAAGCAACCCACCACCACCCCAGTTCCCATCCTATTAACAGTGTTTGCACTCCAAATGTTGAACTGGGTTATAAGGAAGTTTAAATTAACCCTGGGCTGTAGTTTTTCAAATGCTTGAAGCAGATGTTCCAGTGCCAGGAAATCCTCCTCCTCTCTCTTGTACTTCTTTTTTTGTTTGGTTCTGTTTTGTTTTTTAATAAGGGGTAGATTTTGTTGGGATTTGACTTGGTGTTGAGGACAGAAAATACTTCACTGAGTCCCTTCCATTGGGCTGGTAGGTAATCCAGCCACCAAAATGCCCATGTAAGATGCGCAGTTCAGTATCTGGAGGTAGGGAGAAGAAGATGGGCTTGTGCTTTGGCTGCAGCTTTTGGTTGCTTTGGGAGATGGTTTTTCCTAAGTGATCTCAGTTTTGGGGAGACTGAACCTCGTGACTTTGGCCCCAAAGGCGCTCCAAAGGTCAGTGGGCACTGGGAAGAGTTACAGGGTTAAAATGGTCATAAAAATGTTGAAGAAGTTTGGGTCCACATGCAGAGAGCTAAGAGATAGGGATCATGTTGATGTAATATAGATCAGAAATGAACGGAAAATCAAAGCACATTACTATTTAATGGGAAAAACAAACTCATTTAGAAACAGAAGCCATGATGCTAATGTGGATGAATAGAAGGAGGAGGAAGGAAAGAGTAAAGAAACAAAGGAAAAGAAAGCATGCACTGGAATACTCTTTCAGGGACCTGTCACCGACTTCCCCAGCACGTACAGATTGATAGTGCTGGCTCTTGTCATGCTCTCACCATGTTATTTGTGAGTGTCATATCTATATTGACAGGTGTGTTGAAAGCTGAGCACTTCTGACTTTGCAGCCTTAATTTACTACTTAAGGAAAACACTTTATAAAATAACTCTTCCAATTTTTCAGTGCTATTTTGCTTGATCTCTGCTGTCTAACTCCAGCAAATGTCATTGCCTATTTACTTTCAAAGGTAAAGTCAAGGTAAGGGAAGGTTTTAGTAACAAAGCAGAAATGCAATCTAACGGGCACACATTAATAAATGAAATAGTGTTCTCAATAGTTCGCATCTTCGATTATGAATAGCATGGTTGCAGCTAAAGGATTCAAGAGACACTCAGTTTTCTCCTGAAATAACATAATACCTGGGTATATCTCATGCTTTACTGGTTTTCATCACAAATTCTGTCTGAAATCCCCAATGATAGAGTCATTTGAGTTGGAAGGGACCTTTAAAGGTCATCTCATCCAATCCATCCTTGTTTTACTATAAAGAAAAGTCACTAATACCAAAAGATGGGCTGTCCTGTAATCCTACATAGGTATTGTAGCTGTATCTACTGATTTGTACCTGTAGATTTACATACATGTAGGTTTAATTACTGATAGAACTACATGGCTACCTACACTGGCACTGCAGTGCTCTGTATCTCATCTCCTCTAGTTAGAACAATAAGAGAGTGCGAAGGCAGCCACTCTGATACACTGTGTGGTCACTTGGAAATGTATAGTGGTCGTGGGTGATTCTGTTGGGTAATACATTGTTCCTAAGGCATAGATCCTGTTAATCGCAGAGCAGAAGTGTTTGTGCTGTTCCATAAAGGACAGCAGTGCAGAAGCACGTTGGGCAGATCACCGCCACAGGAAGAGTTGCAGAAAAGAGACGATAAAAGCAAATGTCGGATTATCTCCCTAATGCTGGATTATCGCTCCTAACAAGGTGAATGGTTTGTCTGGGCAAATGGCTTCATAAGAATTGCGGATAGTTTTGAAAGGATTTGCATGGTGACACTTCAGCCGTTGGCCGCGGCGGTTCATGTCAGCAGAGGGAGATATCACACCTCTCGTGAATTCTTGTAGTGTGCTATTAAGGACAGACTGAGATTGCAGTGTGGCTGTAGGGAAAGGCCCGTGAGCAGTGCCAGTTCCATCGGGAGGAGTAAAGCAATACAGCCCCATGGCCCAGCTTGCTATTGGGAACCACGCAGTGGTCATAGAGTGGGCAAGTCCATACACTCCCTAGAATGTTGTTTAAATAAATCACTGCAGTGAACAGTTCTGTAAGCAATGGAGATAACTGTGGGGTACAGTATCTACATGTATCTAGGGCAGAAAAACATTGTCAGTCTCAATCTCCACGCAGCACAACTCAACAGAGAGAGTCCACATCCAGTAGGGTCGGTACAAGGTTTTATCCAAGTGGGGTTACATACAAGCACAAAAATAAAACATTCTGTATTCTACATTATATTACAAAGGCAGGCAGTCAATAAATAGATCAATAAATTACGGGAAGCACAGAAGAGTATGTGTGAAAATAGGTGAGACTGGTTCTAGTTGGTGCATGACAAAGTCTTTTGTGTTCATTCCCATGAAGTGTTAGAGTGATTCTTTCAAAGGCCCTTATCACTTCCAGTGAAGATAACTTTCCCTTAAAAGTGTAAAACAGATGCAGGGACAGTACAGTAGGCTCTGGTACAGGCTAAAAGAGTCAGCGTCACTTACACTTTCCCAAGAATCTGACAAATTTGCAGCTTAGTATAAATAAAGTGACGGGTCTATTGTTTCTCAGCTCCGACACCTTCTTATCACTGCGATTTGTTGCAGAAGAGTGGCGGAAACATGGCATGTGACTCCATCATATATCATTTAAGGGGGGGCAGTACCTTTATGAATTGACAACTTCAGCACATACATAAAGGAAGGATCCTCTCTATCTAGCTGGCACAATGGGGTTTCCTTTTCTGTCTAATTCTATGCAGACTAAATGCAATACTATTCGGCCATTTGAATTGGGTTACATGGATGTATGGTACGTGGCTTACTGGACTGACTGGGGGGACCAGTTTCTGAGCTGGTATAAACTGGTACCATTCTAAATCTTTTGTCTTAGTGAAATGGGAGCCTGATGTTTGTCGAGATTTAAGAGCTACAGAGATCAATATTCAAAGAAATATCTGAGCTTGTAACAATCTTGGCATGTATTACCCATAGCTTTAGTCACTCTGGAAATCCCTACAGATGCCACTCACCATTTACAAAGCACAAAAAGATGCCTGTGGATTTGAATGTGCCCCTCCTGGCATGAAGAGCCCACCCAAACAATCTAGTGCTCTGCTCTATGCTCAGGTATGAAGAGAGATGGTCATAACTGGAACAGAATAGCAAGAAGCAAGCAATGGAACAAAATATACATTCGCCTTCGGTCATATGACTTGCCCATTCCCCATGACAGGAAACATACAATTATCTGTACATGCCTCATTAAATAACCTTATTAAATAGGAAATCCGAAATGTACAAATTTACAGACTGAATCATTAAATACTTCCCTTGTGCACTCCCCTGTGCATGTGTTCCCTGCTACTATCTGCAGCCACACTCTGATACCACCATGCCTTCATATTTGAACTTGTAGGTGACCACCCCTGCATCCATGTAGAGAATTGAGATAGGATCGAGTTTAGTGGGCACGCAGCAGGCCTTGGAGGCTTTCTGGGGATTCTTCAAGTGAACCAAAGTCTGGACAATAGCATGTTTCGTTGGGGTGACGTGCTCTGTTAAGGGGTAGGCGCACACTCCATGGCACTCATAAGCTTCATATCCCGCTGGAGCGATGATCCAGGAATCCCAGCCAATCTCTTTGAAATCTATGTAGAGTGGGGTCTTTTTGCAGTAGTTGCCTTTTGCGTTCCTCCGGATTCGAGCAGTAGAGTCATAAATGATGTTGGAACGCATCTGGAGCAGAGCCTCCTCACCAGGGTGTCCGTGGAAATTGCCAACCTCCAGGTTCTCCAAGTCCAGGAGCTGCTCATGGTCTATCATTTCGTTCAGCTCTTGCTTCTCCTCTTTCTTATCATTGCTTTGGTCATCAGAGAACACAATCAACAGGGGCACGTGCTTAGCCTCAGAGTTGATGTCGATGTCGAGTTTCCCCTCTCCATTCTGCTCCTCCCCTTCTCTGCTCTCAATGTGAACCTCCAGCCGGTGCGTGGTCAGCCCTGCCCTTCTCCAACGCCTGATGGCTTCGGTCACCTCGAAGCTCTCCCACTCGCTGCTTGTGCCGTAGATCTGTCTGGATGCCAACGCCACGATCTTTCTTTCTTCTCCTACCCCCATATGGTTGTTTTCCAGCACTTCAAAAATGGTGACCTTTCGGTCGAGCCCGTCATAGAGCATTTGGTCCCTCTCCACCAAGGTGTAGAGCCTCAGCTCCGCCATGGTGATTTCTTCATGGTGAGGGATGGAGACGTTGAACAGAAGAGGGTATTTCCGAACTCCTATGACACCAACAGGGTGGGAAGCAAGGTCTGGAAATAACAAAGATCAGATATTTTAGAGGAATTAGTGCATCCAGTAACACACGCACCAAAGTTCATCTGACGTGTTTTGCATTGCATGGTTTCAGTCCAACAATTTCAGGAGAGTGTTTTTTCGATTGTCTTCGGAAAAAAAAACAAGCCCAAAACTTTATTATAGATATCTAAGGACAGTGAGATCCCACATGAGATAATGGCTGTAAATCTGGATTTAGGGGTTTTCTTACTGCTTTTGTGGTTTCCAAAGGCTTCCTAGTCACCTGGAAGGACTACCAGATACAAATGTGTGGTCTAACACCAAAATGAAATCGCTCCTCAGTAATTATTTAAAAAATGAGAGAAAAACAGTTAGTGTAGGAGAAGGGAAGAAGGATATGGCACTGGAGTGAACATGAGACAGATGACATATAGGCTGCATATGCAAGAATAGCAGTCTCTAGCTGTGTCTGCTGAGTGTTTTCATGCTAGCAAGTATTTCCTTCTGCAGAAGCATGCTCAGCAATGCAGAGGGCAAAGCATGACAGGAGGAAAAGCTACCTGGGAAGCTGTGAAGGCTCCAGGTTAGGAAGAGCAGGCAGTGAACATCCAATGTGAACCATCAATCAATAGGAATGCTGCCACAGAGTCAGTGAGTTTCAAGCGAGCAGTCAGACAGATGTACTCATGCTCTTTTGGCAGCTATGGTTAATAATACATACAAGAAGCACATAACATCCGTTTGTCATTCAGGCTGTCTGTCCTATCTGCACTGCTTGTTTATACATAGGCACTATGCATTTCTTCATGCAATGTAGGAATCTTAGCTAATGATTGTATATTCGTTACTGAATTACTATGCTGTTTACTTGCAACTCAGAAGACAGATTTGGACATAGAGACTACGTATAACCCTTCTGCAGAAGCAAACTGCTTGGGACCTGTTATTACCTTCATTTCTGACTTCTCCAATTTTGATATGTTTGTAGAAAAGGGACACTGATAAAACTGCAGGTATTGGCCATACTCCATCAATGCACTTAAGCAACTTGAGTTGTCCTACCAACATGAGGTAGGTTTTCAGGCACCTGCCTTTTTTCTTTTTTTTCTCTCTCTCTCTTTTTTTTTTTTTTGCTTTAGCAATTCAATCAATTCATGAATATAAATAAACGAGATGATTATGTTCCATACAGCACCAGTGAAGGAGCACGGAGAGCTGAAAGGCAATGCTATTCAAGCACAGGGATGCTTAGCCATAACCACCATACTGGAAGCAATCTTTGGGATTTCCTTGGAGCTGGTGTGCTAAAGCATACTGGCTCAACTTGTTGATCTTAGTGGCCTTTTCCAACCTTTATGATTCTATGATTCTGTAAGTCTGCTGTCATTACAGATGCCAACAGGGTGGAGAAATACCTCCTGACCATTGACAAAATGAGCACAAGGAATTCACTACTCCATGGCTACATGATTTGTAAGAAGCCAGATTAGCACTATAATTGCAAGAAAAGAGCTCATTTTTAAGTCAGGATGTTACTTTGCACTTCAACTACAAAGTCCATGGGCTGAGATACGTTACTGCTACCATTACATCCCTGGCAGGGTCAGGAAGGATGATCCAGAACCCATAGGAAAATAGAAATTTCCCTGAGGATCTTCACTGATAAAACACTGCAGTTCGATTTGCAATAGACACATTACACTCCACTGCTAAAATCAGAGATCTACTTCCAGCTATGAGTCTTGTCTTGTTACGTTTCTGTAGTATCTTTATAGCAATTACAAATTTAATAAAGGGCTTAACGAATAGCAGTGAAATAGCAGTTGGCATTGCAGCCAATTTTCAGGTGAGCAAAAAAAAAATCTGTTTCTACTGACTTGACTGTTACATACAATTAATTTCTCTATTAAGAAGAGTGACTTTGGCATGAAATGGCTGGTTCTCCATTTCATGGATTTTAAAGAAATAAAAAAAGCCCAAACATTAATTGCATGATCATGTGCTTGTGAAGCTGTGTTAACAACAGGAGTCCCACTTTGCATCTTGCTGTTTGGGATGAGCAGAGATGAGAGAAAAATTGTAATGACAGAAATTTATGACAAGTTCACCCTATCTCAGTACAGAATTTTTGCAGTGAAGAAGAAGAGATGGAACACCACACAGAGCAGTGAACCCTGCTCTTAGTACTGGCAAAAAGATCAGTTTGTTCTGTTTTTGCTCTTTTTGCCAGTGGAATGATTTCAGATTTACATCACTAAGCCACGCTGTATTTTATTTGTTGGTATGGTGTATGTGCCAAATTTTATCACGTTCATTTCTCCTGCGTAGTGCACAAAGAGAAAAGAACAATAGGCATTCCTGCATATGTCTTCATTTATGTTGACATGAGTAACTGTTCACCCATGGGTCTAACTGGTTTGCCATCAATCATTCAATAAATTCTCCCACTCTGGAGGAAAGGATATGTAAAGGAGATTTAAACCACAAAGCAGTGCCTCTACAGACCAGAAACACATTGCCAGTGAAGAGTGTCCAGGCCTGGCGAAACTGAGCAGAGTGATAAAAATGCAATAATCGCTGTTATGCATTAATTAGGGTAGTGCAGGAGAAGTCTTGCAGCAATTTGAATAGTTGCAGATATCTCTAAATAGCTAAAAAGAATGGAAGCACTTGTACTTGCTGAGTAGAATGACTGGTATTTGAAAATGATTGATTAAAAAGCATTTTTAACGTAAATCCCATATTGGTGCAAATGATTGTTAACAAATTATTGAATGTTGTCACTGAAACTTATCTTGTCTTTGCAGAAATGAGGAGAAATGTTGAAGCAGAAACATACCGGGAACTACGTACGGTCACAAATAGGCTTTTTTAAAAAACAATTTTTAATATGAAATATCCTATTTCTCCAAAACAAAACGTGTGATCCAAAATTCTATATATTGGCTAGACCATGCCCAGATATCAAAGGAAGATAATGTTACAAATCCCACAAGGATCAAAAGTGAGAAGATATTAACGGAAAGCCACATTTTGTTACGCTCACAACAGGAAAATATTGCACCTTTGAACAATGTGTTAAACGATTTCTTGCCTTAATTTCAAATACTAAAGGTATCCATTTGAAGATCAGGCAGATAATAGCAAACAACAAGTGTCATTCTGGGGACAATGAAAACAATGCGCTCAAATTATAAACACTAGAGGAATAACATCTTCCTCTGAAAACTTACAATTTCAAATGCAAAGGACAAGGGATCCATCTCATAGCTAGTGGGACATTAGTACATGCAGTATTAATTGTCTATTGCTAATGATGTTTTCACTGAAAGGCCTTTATTCCCTATTGCGTGCTCAATGCCTGGTGAATATATTTCACGTTGACTACAAGGGTGACCATTTCTAGAGGTGCATGTATCTTACCTTCATTTTTGAAGCTCCTAATGATATTTGCAGATGGCATAGATGTCCTATCGGTGGCAAACTTGTTGTACAGCTCGAGCATGTACTCTGGTGGGTCCACTTTGGCCGATTCATGCAGAGGAATGTCAGAGAGGTTCAATGTCTTCAGGAACTCGTTCTTCATATTCTGAAGCAATGTGTTGAAATCAACGCCATCCTGCTCGGATAGGAATTCATCGAAAAGAGGCTCGCCTTCCTCCAAGGAAGAGTGCTCCAAGCTCAGGATGGGACTGCAAGCGGCAAGGTGAACCAAGAGGCAGAGGCCAGCCCACAGCTGGAGGACTATGGAATCCATGGCTTCGCTCCGGCCTCTGACCACACTCAACAAGCTCTAGCTCTTGTGCGGGCTAAGTGGCGGTTTTATCCCCTTGTGTCACAGGGAGATGACAAGTTTGGACTGAAACTTGTGATCCGTCCTCTCTCCCTCCCTTCCCCCTCCCCAAAGCCAGGTCTCAGTAATTGGATAGGGCTTGCTCTCTTCTATGGTCGCCTTGCCTCTCTTATCTCATGTAGTGTAAGCTGTTCACCAGATTTGTTGCTATCTTGCAATCCCCTTTCCCTTAATGAGCTTTTTGTAAACATTCTGCGCTAGGACACGAGAAGATAGGACAAGTTTCTCCTTGGAGAGGAACTGCCCTTTCTTTCTGCCTCCTTCGGTGTGTGTGAACAATTCCCTCCATGCAGACATAGAGGAAACGTAAATTCTATAGAGCCTCTACTGAAATCTACGAATGCTGCACCAAGGGCAAAGAATAGCTCCTTTAGTGTGATCTGAATGTTAGCACTGGTTGAGTGCTCGTGCTCAGTGCTGTGTGCCATACAAATGCTCTGAAACACAAAGAGTAAAGAAAATCTTCACTTCCTTTCATATCTTATATACTTGACTCAGCAGGTAAGAAGCTGTAGTTATTCTTGATCTAGTTGCTGGAAAATTCCCCTTTGCAAACACTAAGAGCTTTACCCAAAGAGCAAACCTAAAACTGATCTGCTGAAGAATTTTTCCAAATTCTTCTTTTCCATTATGGCTAAATGTATCCAGTGATTTGTTGCCTCATCTCTACAACTTTCTTCCTTCATAGACACTCAATGTCTTCTTTAATATCTATCATATCTTTCTTCTTCAAGATCTATCACTCTCACAAATGGCCACAACTCCAGGTGACGTAATAAGAATGATACACAACCCGTGGCCATTTAAATTCATCCTCTTCTTTTTTTCGTAATTATCAATATCTTTGTGAAAATCACACGTGATATTGATGTCACAGACATCAGCATGGCATTTAACCTTGTTTCATTCAACTTTTCCCCTTAAAATATAGGAAATTGATAAGAAAAGCAGAACACTTTATCAAGGTTACTACTGCACTACGTTGGAAGGAGATATTTGAGCTTGGGAAGATTAATTTATATGTCAGTGTGGATTTCATGGTTATCTGTACAAGCTTATCTATAAATTCTCTTCAGCCTTATCAAAGACTCATCTCTGAATATTGTGGCTTTCTGGAGCTAAGCCCAGAAAAACTTAGGGAAATTCTGGAGCTGAGGTCACTTATGTTAACTTAAAAAGAAAGACATAATCTTTTTGCTTGTGATTCATCACCTGGCTATGCTGACCCAAGGTTCTGTAGTCACAGAAAGGGAAATTAACATTGAAAACTGTGAGAAAAGAGTAAGGACACACAGTGCTTACTCATTTCTGCAGCCCAATAACTGGCTCCTGTAAAAGAAGTTCTTCCAGTTGACTTCTCATCAGCAAAAGAGCAGGTAGTAGATTTGCTGTAGTACCTATAGAAATGGTTTCAAGAGGTCCTTTTTATGTTTATATCTTTTTATATATTTTCAGAAATGCTCAGACTTCATATACATAAATATATTTATTTTTCCATGAAGAATGTAAGCATGCTGTAAGAGCTCCTGCTTTTTGGAAGGCAACGGGTGCTGCATCTTTTCGGCACTTCACAGCATAGAGCCTTATCCTTAGTGCTTGCTCATATCTGTTTTTTCTCCTCAGACAAGCATGAATAACAGCTTGAATGCAAAGACAACAGCATGCAGAGATATGCCTTTCAAAGCCTGTAGGCACTGAGATCTACAGCATTGCATGGCTCGATTCTTACGAGGTTCAGAGCTGAAAGCTTTGCATTTAAAAGCAATTTTTGAGTATTTGTACCACTGATGTTTTCCAGCTCTCTCACTACAAGCATGCTGGTGATTCTCAGGATTGTACCTGGCCATTAGAATCATAGAATCACAGAATCATTAAGGTTGGAAAAAACGACTAAGATCATCTAGTCCAACCATCAACCCATCACCACCAAGTCCAAAAAACCATTAATTACACACTGAGTCAAAGTCTCCTCTCTCTTCTGTTAATCCTGATGAACAGTTCCAGAGCCAGAAAGGTTTTTCCAGGTTTACTCTGTCTTCCTCCAGTTTAAAACTTTGGTGTAGCTTTGGTTTAGTGGGTGACAAAACCAACCAGCTTTACTTTAACTGCTCCAGCAGTGACATAAGCAATGCTGACAGTGCCTTGGAGCAGAGGTTGGGCTGCTGACCTCTCTAATCCCTGCTAAGTCCAAACATTTTCTGTAATTTCACACCCTGGAGATATAAATATAAGTAAAAAGTAGTCTGTGCACAGCAATCTGACAAATTTCCTCACCCATAAAGATGTCATCTTGATTCAGTAGCTCATGAGAAGCACAATTACTGCTCAGACATTCCAACTGTCTTTGTATTTCTGCTCTTGTTTTGATAACTCAGTGAACAATAGCATACTGAAGGGTAATTCAGCTGTGCTGTATACAGGCTGGCTTTTATTGACTTTCATAACTTATTCAAGTTAGACCTTGCTGGGGATGTTAAATGAGAAGTACCCATTGAGTACACTGATATAGAAGCAGATTCCTATTTCTCCACCGTGTTGGCTGATGAATTTACCATGTATGTATTTTTTTTGGCAGAATTAAAATTTTTGACAGAAGGACTTTAATTCATGTCATTTTTTTTCCCCTCATGCACTGCAATTCTTATGTACAATAAGTACCCTTGAGAGAAAATTACCCTCAAGAAATCTATGCTAAACAGATTAACTGAGATAGCTCAGGGGGGAGTTTAATAGATATCACTATTTAATTAATATTAATTTTATTGCCTAAATGAACAGACTGCCCAGAGAAGCTGTGGGGTTCCCATCCCTGGAGGTGCCAAGGCGAGGCTGGATGGGGCCTTGGGCATCCTGATCTGGCGGGGGGCACCACTCCACGTCAGGGGTTTGGAATTGGATGGGTTTGAGTTCCCTTCCAAGCCAAGCCATCCTACGGTTCTGTGGTTCTATGAACTTTAAGGTCCCTTCCAACCCAACCATCCTATGATTCCATGATCTTTAATGACCCTTCCAAACCACCTCCTTTCAGGTTTAACTCATATCTTGCTCTTCCTATTGGATCTGGCTTCTGGTGGAGGATTGGACACTGTCCATTCCTATGCCATGGTGAGAACCAAAGGGGGACATCAGCTCTGAGTGCAGAGAGAGATCTGTTCCCACTTCTAGTGCTGAGCAGTTTGGGCAGAACCACAAGTGTGGTTGACATGGCCAAGGCTATGCAGCAACTCCTGAGAACAGCTCAGCTGCCGAAAGGGTCAGTCCTGAAGATTGAGGGGCTCCAAAATAGCCTCTAATCTCGGGCACCATGCAACTTCCTCCGAGCCAATGCCTCCACGGCTTCTTCTGTCAAGAGGCAGCAGAAGAGCACGGGTTTGAGCAGGAATGTGTGAAGCAAGCTCGGTGCTGAAAGGCCAGAAAGTGAAGCAGGCTCTACGAGGTGCCAAGGTCGATGATCTACCTTGACTGAAAGGGTGTGATGCTCCTCTGGGAAAGAGGAAGTGAGGAGAAAGAATGTGAAGTGCTTTTTGAGCATCCTCGCCCTTCCTTTGGCTGATTTTCAGCATGGAAGAACACCTGTTCCCACCAATGCATGCCGATAGCACTGGGATGTGGGATTTTTTCCAGGAGAGAGTGATTAACATTTGCTCACCTGGGCTTTTGTGATAGAAATGGTTCTCCAGTGAACAAACAGAAAGCTTTCCAGTTGATTACCCATGAGTGATTTCTCCATGAGTAAACTCAGTCAGGTGGATTTGGGTTCAGTAGTGCGTACCTTAACAAATTCTAATAAGATTTTAAAATCCATTTTAAAAAGATTTTTTTAAAGACAAGGAAGCTAAACAGACATTGGGCTTTTCCAGTATCCCAGGACCTCAAAGATCTTTATAGCCTTCATTTGAATTCATTCTTATTTGTCAAATCACAATTACATGTTTGCATATGCGATATATAAGAAAAAAAAATTATGTTCCTCAGGAATGTGTACTAAATATAAAGAAAAGAGAGGATAACAAAAGAGACGCATCCCTCTTTCATAACAGAAAATGTATCAAATCACTTTGAGCCATGCTTCAATTGCTGGAATTCAAAGTGCAATGCCCTGCTGAACCACAAGAAAATATCCTCTCCTCGACTGTTCCTGTGAGTGATTTGCATTATAGCACAAGGTAACATTTGTTTATATGCTAAAATCTTTGGGAAAAAATGTCAAGCCTGAGTCTCTTCTACATGACACAGAGTTCTCAATCTCAGCCATGACTGCTTTTGTCCATAAATAAGTCATCATTAGTAAAAGAGAAAAGGGTAGGTTTTAATGGAAAATCGAGAGTGCCTTTGGTGACATTATTCAGCCCTTAAAAGCAGAGACAGACCTAAAAAAATCACATATTTTTTGCACTGCAAAAATGTTAAGTGGTTAAGAGGTATAACATATCTCTGTCACAGCACTTCGATCAAATCTCAGCATTCAAACTGAACCAACAGTGAGACATTTTTTTCAGAATTATCAAAATTCCTACGGGACAAATCTTCAGTCCTTTCCAAAATCTTTATAAAGGAAGGGTTTGAGGTTCAGGGCTGCTCCTAATCAAGACATGAATGCCATTTGAGGGAAGTGGGAGTGTGATGCAAGCTGATGTGCTCTAGTGATCATCCCAGCATGTGATCTGAAATTTTCCAAAATACAGGCATGAAATTGTTACAAATATGCCCCCCAATGGTCTCTGTCAGGAGATAGCTGTGGCATGAGGCAACTGTTGGACGTGATATGGGAGATAAAGAAGAGTGTGACACTGACAGTGTGATGAGCTTGCAATGGAATAACTAAAATTAGTTTCCATTCCTGCATCTGCCCAAGTCATTGCTGTATGCCTCGGTTCATGGCTGCTCTGGATTTCCTTTCCATAAATGGGCAGTTCCCAGCAGCGCTTTGTTCTCATTTCAGATGGCACTGGAAATTGAAAAGATAGAATTTAAAGAAAGAGTGGGGACAGAGAAATGTGGTAATGCATTATAACTGGAGTGTTAGGAAAGGAAAGGGAAGGAAAGAGGGAAGGAAAGAGTGAGGGTGAAAGGGAAGGGAAGGGAAGGGAAGGGAAGGGAAGGGAAGGGAAGGGAAGGGAAG
>NC_034429.1:130335-255806 GCF_002078875.1 Numida meleagris | reverse complement strand
CACAGGGAAGGGATTCCATCCCTGTGCATTTGCACCACTGCAACCTGCTCTCAGCCGTGGGTCATTGGCCATGCGGTGGAATGATAAACTGCGATAAGCAGAGATTCTTCAGCACACAGCCTCAGCCACTGAAACAGAAAGAAGAAGACTGAAAATAGCTGGACATTGCCTTCTTGTCAGTGTCCTGTCAGTCACATTCACTGTGAGCACATGGCCTCATTGTCCAAACTCCTTATGTCTGGAAAACATCCATTTTCCAGCATAACTTTGGGAATTCTTCACATTTAATTGGGAAACTTGGACTAGCATGCAGTCAAGTGCATAGCTCAGTCTTGTCATGAGGGAATGATATAGAAAATTCTTAGATCCTTGCATGAGAAGGATTAAGTCCTTTGCTCTTGTGTCTGGTTCTGCACATTTCAGCATTTCATTTTAATCTTTCCTCAAAACATACCAACACACGTGATCAAAGTTACATTAATGTGAGTATTTCCAGCAGCACTATTCTCAGCATTGGCTTATATCCTTTCAGAGATGGGAGGCATCTCAAGAAATACATTGATTTGTCTCCACTCCCATTATCTGAGTATATGCACAGATCTCCATCTGTGCATATCTGTGCATATGCCCTAATGATACAAAAAGGCCACTTAAAATTCAGTGCCTTTCAAGGTCACACCATTTATGATTTTAGTCTAAGAACTGAAATCCAGTGGGATGCATCCAAAAATAAATATATCAATGTATATCAATATCTGAGGTCTTCACAAAGAAGGTGTATTGTAATGCTAATTAACAGGCATGTTAATTGAATTGTTATTGAATACCAGGAGTTTTGCCTCTGCTGCCTTCTTATCATACTAGACAGCACAGCTCAATAGAAAAGGGTCAAGAGAAAGTTTTAATTTCACATAGTTGAAATTCCTTCCCTCGTCATCCATTTATTTGGTGGCATTTTGGACTCAGTGTGGGTGTTAAATTTCTGGCAACCCTCAGAGACACTGAGAGAAGCAAGACTCCAGGACAAAACTCTGCAGAATTCTCCATAGCCATTCCCCTTTGTCAGCTCTGTCCAAGTGGACTCTTTGAGGAATAGCTTTCTGTAATGGCAACTCCACTGAAATGTTCCCAAAGCCCTAAAAAGACAAAGCTCTTGGGAACAACGACTAAATAAATCCTGCCCTTTGTCTTAGAAATTTTAACCTTGAACAATGAGTTTGAAGAACATGGGCTCCGCTCATCAGAAATTATTTTGGTGACAAATTTGATTAATAACTCAAAATTATTTAATTAACAACTTGACAAATAGGCAGAGCTGGAATATTTTCTGGCAGTTGGCTTATATCTCAGCATGAAATAGCTCTCACAAAGCCAACGGCTTGTAATCACATCAACAAAACATGAAGAAAAATTAGACAAGCACGTGTAATATTTGTTCTGTTTATTGGATGTTAGGGTTGGAATCAAAAAGGGAGATTAAATTTTATTTTACAGTAGAAGAGACTAATCCACCTCAAAAATATTGCCAAAATACAGCCTTAAAAACTGAAGGAATTAAAATGTATGGCATTTCAGATTCTGTAATTTGAGGACTGGAATTATACTGGATAATTTAGGATGGTGAGCAGCCTTCCTCACTTAGTTTCTCATCCAATTGAATATCAAATTTTGTCCTTTCCACCACACTTCTGGTGGTTCCTCAATTTCATTCACGAAACCCCCACATTTAAGATTGCAGCTTGGACTGCACATCTCCCAGTTTTTCTCAGAGTGCCTTGGCAGATAGGAGTGTCTTGTGAAGCGCGGATGGCAGCTTATCTCATTGAGAGCATGGAACAAGCCCCTCGCAGTCCCTGGTGTTAAAGGGCTCTGCTTATCGGGAATGAGTGGCAGAGTGCTCTGGCTCAGCTCTCAGTGCATTGCACCCAGGGACACCACTTAATGTGACACTGCCAAACACCTCCCGGAGCGCTCAGGGCAAATTTCTCAATCAGGGAGCATCCTTAGGTGAAAACAGCCCCATCTTGCTATGCAAGGGATGGAAAGGTTGGTGGTTACCACTGTTGGGTCCGTGTATCTGTATGATACATCTGCTTCTCTATCCAATATGCTTCTGCTTCTCTATATCCAATCTGCTTCTCTCCAACAAGCCAGGGGGTTAAGGAGGATGTGGGAGTTCTGGGGCTTCCCTCTTTACGTGTGGTCATGGTGCGGATGCTATTTGTGTAGATTTATCTTTCATCTTTTGCTATATCCCTTTTCTGAAAGAGGAAAGATTCGACTTAATCGGTGTGAACCTTTGCTACTTGTGTTTCTATAATGATTTGAAATCTGATTAATGAGTCTTCTGCAACTGCAATGCTTTATTAGAGAAAGGAATATGCATTCATATATTAAAGAGAATAAATAACTAACGTTATGAGATAGGAATTAATTTTATTTTTGTGTTATGGTTTGTACCTCATTAGTGTTTTCACTAGCCCAGTCAGATCAAGGTCTCACTTACTAAAAACCCTGAACTCTGACTGCAGTACAAACAAAAAAACATAACAACTGAGATTGCTGTAACAATTTGCCATCTAGCGGTCAAATGAAATCACATTCAGCTCTTAGCTCAAGAAAGCCAGTGTGGACCATTAGGATTGGACTATATGCCTTGGAGTATCTGCTGTGGTCCATTGGCCAAGATATGCCCTTATACAAAACACATAACTTTGCAAAACCAAGCTCATGTCCACTTTGGCCAATAGTTTAAGATCTGAGTATGTTAAATTAGGCACCTTGATTCTGAGCACATATGTTCCCTTTAGTGGGATAACTCCTCTTCTCTTCTTGCACATGGATCTTACCATGCTGTTTTGTTGTTTTTTTTTTTTTCCATTACTATGCATCATTAGTACTAAAAGGATGGGAAGTCTCAGCAAAACAAAGGCAGTTAGATTCACATCCTTGGCTTGCTGGCACAGACTGCACAATTCTTGTTTCAAGTAGTGGGCTTAATTCTTCAGCCTGTATGACTTCAAGAGAAGTCAGACCTATAAAGCAAAATCTGCTGGTGTTGATAGCTATTCCTCTTTGTTGCTTGATGCAAACTGGAAAATTGTTCTCACATAGAATCATAGACTATCCCAAGCTGGAAGGGACCCTTAAGGATCATCGAGTCCAATTCCTATAACAGGCAATATCTACAGGAAATTCTGTCAATCCTGATTTTAGCAGTCTGTTTCATTTCACTGGTATTGCTCACCTGAGCAGGAGGTTCTGGGTTGATCTCTCATTTTAAAATGGATACAAATTGACTTTGGGAAGTAGTCTTGTGCACTACTTACGGTGTGGAAATTCTCTGTTAAATGAGTTCAGTGTTAAAAAGTCCTTAATGTGCAGCACAGGTGACCAGATAAACTGGTGTCCTTGGCAGTGAGGAACGAGAGATGCTTCCTGCCCACTGATATAAAGGATCAAGAAAGGTTAATTGCAGCAGACATGGAGATGTGACTGGAATGTGTGCTAATTCTGCCATCCTCAAATGCTTCACGTATTTTAGCTGCCTGTCAGTGTGTATCCGATGATACCATTGCTCGGATTCCAGGCATGCTTTTGAAAACTTTTTTGGCTTTTAAAAATCTGGAAGCGAATAATCAGGATTATTATGATATTTCAACCTAGGATAAATGCTGTTTTAACACATAAATGCTGCACGCGCAGGCTCGCACTCACCCAGGGACACTCCCAATGCGTTCACTTCTATGTATATTCTACACTTTTTATCAGAAGGGACTAGATGAAAAGCTAGCCAGATCTCTAGAATGCATATTACTTGGATGAAAAGCTCTTGGAAAGATTTGATAACTTTCAAGATGGTAAGAGTCACATCACAATAGTCTTCTCTAGGCTCCTTCCGTTTCTTCTTTCCTCCTCTTCTTTTCTAGACTCCTGCCAACATCTTGTTAGCATCTACGCTTGTGCATGGTCTCCATTCCTCATTTTCTTGGTAGATCTGGGTTCCAGTCCTGGTGGGATCACCACAGCCCTTCACTTGCCCTCATGCAGATATGCCAAACGCCTGTGCTGTTTTCCAGGTGTTTGTCTTATGCTTAAGGCTAATCAGCCTCATGTTCAATCAACTCTGCACATTAATCTTTGGCAGTAGCACTCTCCTTTGTTGACTGTGAACGTAACTCTCTCCTATTGTTTCTGAGAGTGGTTGCTGGCTGCTCTCCACTTAGGAACTTCAATGGGTTCTATGCTCTATGGGTTCCTTTCACGGAAAGCAGTGGGAATTTTCCATCCATTCCAGACAGACGTCTCAGAATTCACAATATAAAAAGATCCTTATCAGTAGATGACCCATATCTAACAAGCTCCGTGATAGCAGATGCTGCATAATATGTAGAACATATGCTTAAATTAAGTTCTAAGTAAAATGAAAGTTTTAATTTTCCATCAGATTGTACATTCACTTCAGAACTTTACTGTCAGGCTGTGGGTTTAAAGATGGAAAACCTTTTCAGACTGCAGCTGTTTAAGGCAACCAATGGACCGTGTATATCTCCAGGGACATTTCACCTCTTGTTGCTGCTTTTAACTTACTTGGCCTTTTGCTACGCTCCAGCAATAACATCCATCACCTTGCAAAATTGTGAAAATAGATTAATTATGGTATAAAATGGGTACACAGAACATATGGCAAATGGTGGCACAGTCAGCAGGAAAGAGCACTGGCCAACTACAGTATCAAAAAGATACAATATCAACATTTTTTCTCATGCGAGGTCCTTTTTTTTGCTTTTGTTCAGAAGTGAGTGTACATTTCTGTTTGTCCTGTGGTTACATTTACCAAACTCTAAATTAATTTCCTCTGCTCTGCAGCCATTTCTTGTATGATCTTTGAAGTCGATGATATTTTAGTGGTGCCAATAGGATTGGCTTCAAAGTCTAAATTGCACAGGATAGATTGTGCTTCAGTTTCCCATCAAGGACGCAATTCATCCCTTATTTTGCCCATTTAGAATGGTGTTCAGCATCTGTAACCAATTACACAAGAGGAGAATAGGACTTCAGAGAGTATTGCTCTTATTCTCTGGCCCTGCATCTTTTACAACTGTGTATAACTGCCCTGTTGTTCTAATCAGACCTCATTTACATGTCTGAGAACACTCTTCCTATAATAAATGCAAGTGTAGTACACAGAGGGTTGCTTTAAAACCACTAATTTTGATTATACTATTAGCAACAGGAGCAGTCTCAAAGGACCATTACTACACTGCCAAAATGTTCAGATTCATCAATACTGCAGTTAGACAGAATTGCATTGACTAATTCTAATTATTTTTTAACAATTTAATGATAGAACTGTTTGTCATTTATCATTTTTGTATATTATTTATAGAATTAAATAATCAGAGAATAAATAATAATCATAGAATAATAAGACTTGCTTCTCTGAGTGCTCTGTCAGTTTGTTCCTTTGGGGTCTACTTCAGGTGTAGCTGATGCCAGGTCACCATCCCTAGAGAAATAATGCAACGTTATACACAGCGTGAGATAATCAAAGCACTTATTTTCTACATTTGCAGAGCTCATCTTACTCACAGGGGTTTGTCATGACTTTTGTGCTGTGTAACAGAAGAATACACAAGGAAGGGGTCGAAATGTGATGGTTGTCAAATGGAAACAAGATTATGGCTTCCAACTTAGTTTTTTAAAGCCTCAGTTTTTAAAGAATAGTCTCTCTGAATCTTGCAACCACAAGAAAGGAATTGAAGGTCCAAACCCACATGAACACTCTTGATAAGCAGTGCTATCAAAGAATGTTTTGAGGTGTTTTGCATCTTCCATACATCAGCCAAGAACATCACAACTTCAAGTCCCAGTTCTACTTCCCACCACTGAACCTCACTTCCAAACACAAACTATCCTGTATCTTGCAGCTACACATAAATAGTCTTGGATTTAATTATTAAAGTTTGGTTCTCCATGAACATTCTTTGGATCACCAAGAACCTGTGGCCTATTGTGATTAATCCAAAAGAATAGTTTTACCATAAGATGATAAAATGCTCTTTTAATACATAGCAGATGGCTTGAGCACGAGCCTGATTTGAAAATAATAAATCATGGACCTGAGGCTATCTTCCCAGACTCCAAAGGGATACCTTGCCATTTGGCAAGAAGGCTCCAATAAACTACAAATATTCAGTCTTCCACTCCAAAATAAACACCAAGTGCACATGTGTGATCTCAACCATTTGCTGAGATTCACTGGAAAAGCACACTGGCATCACCAATGCTGCCTCATCTTGTATTTTAATCAGCTCCAAAGTTATCACAGAATCATGGATTCACGAAGTTTGAAAAAGACCTCTACGATCCCCAAGTCCAACCCCAACACATCCCACCATGCCCACTGACCATGTCCCTCAGTGCCACAGCTCCATAGTTCTGGAACACCTCCAGGGACAGTGACCCCACCACCTCCCTGGGGCTTTGTTTCAGACACTTCTTTAACAATAACGTTTAAATCAAATACGATAAAAAATATTATGAAGTATTCCCCTGACAACTAATAGTATTTACTCCTTGCCTTTTTCTACCTGTTCATTTGCTTGCTTCCTCTGTTCCTCTCTCCCACCCACTAGCAATCATGTGTGAGTCAGTCTCTGAACGCCATGGGTGCTGGTGCCAACAGAAAGTTCTTCAATGGAAAACCCATTCTTTTACTCTTTCTCCATTAGCATGAACCATTGCTTATGTCATGTTGCAGCCTAAGTGTACAAATGCACCAAAGCAAAATATATCTTTTCTGGAGGAAAACTTCTAGGAAGTGCTAGGTTATTTCCATTCTGCTTTTTAATGAAGAAAGAAGACAAAGCATTTGATTTACTACATTATGTTTATTTGTAAAGCATACGTTTGTTGTTTTCAAAGCTCAGGACAGATAAATTGATTTTGTTTTCTTCCAGTTTAAGACCATGTGTACCATCAGAAAAGCACAAAGAGAAATGAGCCATTTCCATGCAGAAGAGCTGTCCAGATCAGTAGTTCTCTCTGAGTCTTTCACAGATATTAATGCCCAAAATGGATGGAATTCCTGCACTGGCACAGCTATTGGAATTAGTTAGTGCTAAAACAAAAACAAAAAAGAAAGATATTTTCAGTGACAAGATCCCTGTGTCCACCAAGGAAGAATCTGTTAAATACATAAATACAATCCCAGTTGTGGCCTTGTTCAAGGTTCCTGCTGGTCTCAATGGACACTACAGAAAATCAGTATGGCTTTAAATCACCTTTGGACTCCTCATTTCCAGTCACAGTATGCAGCAGGTAGCATTGTGGGACCACTGTGCCAATGGATACAACCGAGTCAGACAAACCACTCTGGAACAGCTGTTCCAGATACTTAGATGCCAAATGATGGCAAAACGTGCTTTAATGGATTTTCCAAAACATCCTGGAGCTTAGTCTTTCAATTTTGCTAGGCAGTTTACTCCTTCTCTCCAGAATGGGACAACATGTTCCTGCCTCACAAAGGTGCCACATGGATTTAGTTTTAAAGGACAGAAATGTTTTCTTTTTCCTACTTACGTTCACTCTTTGTAAGCTTGTAGAGAGGTAGGCCCTTGCAGAGTTGTTCAATGGGTCTACCATAGAGAAACCACTCTCTGACACTCCCAAACATGGCATTACCGGATTGAAACTGTACCCACATAACTTTTGGAGAATAAATTTTCTTCATAGTCTAAAGAGAAAATAGTAGATGTCATTAGTAACGTAACTCTGGTTTCATGTGGCTGAGGTATCCTTTGAGAAAAATCCCAAAATCTAAAATCGTCTCCCTTTGCCTCGTACAAAGCCTTAGCTAAAGAATCTGTTTTACAATATTTTTTTCAACCTGTTTCACTAGATACTATTCCTATCAATACAGTTAAACTGAGTTGTATAGATAATTAATAAATTGTTAATTGACATATAGTCTAGCAATTTCCAAATACATTAATCCTCCCAATCCATAAGGACTCCATAAGAAGTACAATAGCAAATGTGCTACTGTTGGACTGTCATAAGTTGTGCCAGAAAAATCACAGTTTGGTCAAAGTAAATTGATTTCTAAATTCTGTTCTGCAAACAAAACTATTTCAAATGATGTCAAGCACAAAAGATTGGCGTGTTCTATATGATATTTCTTTGAAGTTCTATTTTGTCAGATCTGTTCCATCGTTGCTAACCAGTAAAAGACATTCCTAAGAACAACAGCTCTTCTTAGTGCCCTGTAACTTGCACACAGTAGACTTTTTTTGTATACAGAATTGATTTTTCTATAAAATCACCTGTCTCTCAAAAGCCTGGCGTCCAATCTCTTGCAGCCTGGGGATGGAAGCTTCATCAATTTTCATGATGAAGCAGGCATTTCGTGAGAACAACCTGGTTGCAATATATCCCTGTGATAAAAATAAATAAATAAAAAGCAATTAACTAAAAACGGTTACTGCTAATGTGTGTTGATTCACCCTCGTCTTTAGGGCCATCTAGAAGAAACATGAGGTGGTTACACTGACTATCATGGAATGATTTCTCATTTGCATTGTCACCTTTGGGGAACGAAAAAGACTTTAATGTCTGTCTGTAAGACTTGAGTGCTCTTTTCCCATGGACTCCTGCTCCACTTGCAGTACAGAAGTGATGGCAACCAGTTCTCGACTCTCTTGCACTGAGGTCAGTGACATTCTTCTCACTTTCACAAATGACCACCATGTCATCACAAGTCTCTTAAAAATGCATCATCACATTTGTGAGATAGAAATTGCAGAAGAGGAGAAGTGAGGGGAGTCTTCAAAGAACCAGTGTTTCAGGGCAATTCATAATGAAAATGCACCAATACAATTTATCTGAATTTACAAACCTCCTCACAGAGATTGTTAGAGTCTAGGCAGAGTCTTAGATTTACTTACGTGCTGGTAGTCAAAAATGGTGTCAGAGGAGTACAAGCCAGAGCGAACATGGACATCAGCATAGTTCTTCTTGTTGTCAATGGTCATGGACCCGGTGACATACTCATTGCTAGGTGCCGGCAGCAAATAAGTCTTTGGTAAAAAGCATAAAACCATTGTTCATCTGGTTTGCACCTTTAAAGGCACAATATAAACCAACGATACAAACCAACAATCATGATTGCTTCATCTAAATGTGAAATCCTTTTACAACTCTAGGAATCAGAGTTTGCACTCGAGGTGGGGACTAATTTTGGTAGAGGTTGAGTCATGGTGAGAGGGGAGGGGACAGACCCACACCACAGCCCAAAGAGAATTACGTGGGGCATCACAGTTATTGTATACAGCAGCAGAGGAGGCTCCAATTTTAGGCTGAGCCAAAGAGACCTATGTTGCCTATATTTCTTGCTACTACATAATTGCATAGAACTGCCTTTTCGATTTCTTGCCTCTTGTCATCTTTGGTAAAAGCTATTTATTCTGTGCTTGGCAATAAGCATCATTTTAGTTTCTTCTATTATATTTCTCCCTTCTGAGGAATCTAATGCATTTTAAAGTGCATGCACCAGTAGGCTTGCCAGTTTAGAATCATAGAATCATAGAATTAGCTAGGTTGGAAAAGGCCTACAAGATCATCTAGTCCAACCATCCACCTACCATCAATATAACCCAACTAAACCATGTCTCTCAATGCTACATCTAAATGTTTCTTGAGCTACATCTAAATGTTTCTTGAGAAACATTTCTTGAGTTCTTGAGTTTACTTACCTCCAATGCAGAAGTTTGAGTCCAGAAGACTCCCAGCAAAATGAGAACTGCAGCCTGTAAGAGGAATGAGCACTTCACCCAACAGAAACACCAGGCAGTGTCATATCAATGGACAAGGTGGGACAAAAAATTCAGTTCATAAACTGAGGTGAGCAGCTGTACTGTCACTTTGAAACACTACCCTCTCCACACATGTGTTAGTTCAAAGCAATCACAGTTCTGCACTGTAATATTCCTGATATTGGCTTTCTTTTGCTTCTAATAGTAAAAATGCAGAACAACTAAGGCACTGTTCGCATCTTTCAAATCCACATGATAGGTTACTTCTTAATTTGTCTCCACAATTGGAATTATTTAATCGTAATTAAATCCCCCTTATGAACTGTGATCAGGTTCTGCATTCTCCTCTGAAATAATGTTCCCACTGACTTCAGGGAGCATTCCCAATGAATAATCAAAAAAAACCCAAATACATGGATCCTACTAGTCCCAGTACTGCACCACTACTCTGAACATCTTCTTTTCTATATTTTTATTTTAAAATGAACTTCTTATAATATAAATTGAATAAAAAAATGTATATACTTACAAATGCCTTCATTTTTCTTCCAGCAGGAGGTTGTGGAGGATAGGAACTCAAGAAACTCCAGAGAGACCTTCAACTTTTATATCATCCAGTAGGTGTGGGAAACACTTGACAGAACTGCTCATTGACTACATATCTACATGCCAAGGTATCTCATATCTGAAATTTTGGGCTGGCATAGATAACCAGATCTCGATATGTTAAAAGCAGTCAATACATCAGCTTTTGTGTGAATAATCACTCCTCAAAGGCCTATTGTTTGCTGGTTTAAACTTCAGTGGAATTTCCACCCCTTCTATTCCTTTTTTTTTAATATTTAACAGGATATTGTCTAGAACAAAAGGACATCAGGAACAACTCTGCTATTCATTCATACAATATGCATTTTGTCTTCTGAAATACTGGAAAAAAATACCAGCACCATGCAGGCTTACGTGTCAGCTACTGAACAGATCAACTTTTCAGCCATTTCTTCCATCTAGTATATGCATGATCTTTTCTAACAAAAAGTATTGCTCATTTTTGATGAGGCACTGTGATATGTATCACATGCATTGAAATTAGTGACACTGTTAGGAGTAACAATTTTGCTTCACAGACACAATCTGGTTGACTGATATCCTCCTCAATACAAAAAGGAGTGAGATGAAACTTCAAAGGATGTGTGGTTCACACATGGCCACAAAAGAAGCGGGATGGAGATTCCTCCTTTAAAGTTACAACTGTTTCCTATATTTTATGCCAAATGTCAATGACCACGGGACATTGCTATGAGTGCTCTCCTGTGATTATGACCTTGCCTGGGCTCCTCATCTCATAGAATCATAGAATCATTAAGGTTGGAAAGACCACTAAGATCATCTAGGCTAACTATCAAATCCATGCCTGTGACCAGTCTTGACCTTTTCTTGAACACCTCCAGGGATGGTGACTCCACTGCCTCCCCGGGCAGCCTGTTCTAGCACCTGACCACTCCTTCTGAAAGGAAATCTTTCCCAGTATGCAACCTGAACCTCCCCCTGGCACAACTAAAGGCCTCTTGTCCTATAAATTACCTCTTGTCCTATAACTCCACATCATTTAGTGCACATACCTTGACCAATCACACATTACATTTTACTTGTCATAACTGAGTCCTATTCCCTTCTCACAAAATGAGGATCCAGCCAAAGAGCCAACAAATTTCTGTCACTTTAGTCACAGAATCAGAGAATGGTTGAGATCAGAAAGGATCTTTGCAGGCCATCTGGTCTCATTCACCAGCAGGGTCACCAGAGCTGGTGCCCAGGACCACATCCAGTCAGGTCTGAAGATCTCCAGCGAGGAGACTCCAGCACCTCTCTGGGCAGCCTGTGCCAGTTCTCTGAGAGCCACAGAGCACAGAGGGTTTTTCTGATTCTTAGATGGAACCTCCTGTTTTCCAGGTTGTGCTCATTGTCTCTTGCCTTGGCACTGAGCACCACTGGAAGGAGCCTCATTCTGTCTTCTCTGCATCCTCCATTCAAGTATTTATAAACTTTGTTGAAATGTCTATTAAGCCTTCTCTTTTCTAGGCTAAACACTGCTTGCTATTTCATACCAGATGTGCTCCAGGCCCTTCAGCATCTTTGTGGCCCTACACTGGAATATGTTCAGTACATCCAGGTCTCTCTTGTACTGAGAGGCCCAGAACTGGTCCCAGTATCCCAGGTGCACCCTCACTTGGACTGAACAGGGGAAAAGGACCACCTCCTTCAAACTGTTGGCAATACTTTGGCTAATGCAGCTGTTAGCTTTCTTACTGGCAAGGGCACTTGGCTAGGTCCTGGTCAACTTGGTGTCTACAAGGACTCCCAAGGTCTTTTTTGCAGAGCTGCTTCCCACGTGGGGGACCTGGGGTTGTTAAATTCCTTCATGACGGGTGTAGGACTTTGTACTTCCCTTTGCTGAACTTCATGAGGTTCCCATTAGCCCATTTCTCCAACCTGTCAGTTCCCTGTGGACAGCAGAATGGCCCTCCAGTGAATCTGCCACTTCCCCAGTTTTGTGTCATCTGCAGACTTACTGAGGGTGCCCTCTACCCCATCATCCAGATCATTAATGAATACATTGAACAGTCATTAACCATCTGAAGAAAAGGTGAAAGAGGTCATCCAGGCCTTCAAACAAGCCTCAATATAAAAGCAAATTGCATGCATTTGCTTTACACCGTGCAGCTCTACATGGAAAATGTTATCTCCAGTGTAACAAAGCTGTGCTGCTAAGCAATATATCAGAACATAAATACAAACACACATGAAATTGTGACAAGATGGTTAGATTAGTTTAAATTAGATTAGATTGGTGTTGTCCTCCTGTTGAAAGCTGGCCCTGCCCCTTCTTTTCAAATGGTTATTTGTTTGCAAGATTACAACCTTTCACAGCAGGATTCATGAACAAGCCCAAACGAAAAGCTTTAGAAGTTTTAAAACTAATGTTAAATTAAATTCCCAGTATTCATTATGTCTTTATACATTAATTTCTTTTAAGAAACTGCCATGGCATTGAAGCATAAGCATCTGCTCTCCTAAGCCACACACGAGAGTAGATTAATCAGCAGTATTTAGTGAAGGAGACATGCAACAGTGGTCATGATCTCACGATTTCCACCATATGTTGAACAGAATGAATTCTACTGATCCAGTCAGATGAGGCCAAAAAAAAAAAGTTACTTTCTGAAAAGCACTTGACTAATTAACCTTATCGCAAAAGAGAACATACTTCTAGTTGGGTCACGTCTATAACTTGAAATCCATACATCTCCCAGTAATATATCTGAAATTATCAAGGAATCATAGAATCGTTATGGTTGGAAAAGACCTCTAAGATCATTTACTCCAACCATCCACCTACCACCAATACTGGCCACTAAACCATGACCATCAGTGCCACATCTCCATGGTTCTTGAGCACCTTCGGAGACGGTGACTCCACCACCACCTTGGGCAGCCTGTGCCAGTGCCTGACCACTCTTTCAAAGAAGTTTTTCCTAATATCCAAACTGAACTTCCCATGGAGCAACTTGAGGCCATTATCATGCATTCTCTTGGAGGAAAGACTATCCATGACCATGACACATTCCTCTAAGTGCCCTTCTGTCTTAAGTAACAGAAGCAATGCACTGCATAAGAAGGGCTATAAACTGCTCCAATTTCTATGCATGCAACTGTTGCTTTTGCCCATCTTCAGACAGAATGAGTTTCAGGTTAGGAGGTGACCACTCAGAACTCCTCCATGACCCCAAAATTTCACAATGGTACCCACTCTCTCAAGACAGTCTTGCTTTGGATAATTTTGATCTAAATGAAGACTTGCAAACTTTTCCCCATGTGAACTAGATGATCTTAGAAGTCTTTTCCGACCTTAATGATTCTATGATTCCTAACGACTCTATGTAGTCAGCTGTTATCCTTGTAGTCAGACTGGTCCTATCAGCACAGAGAAGCTTATTCAGAACAAGGAATATATTGCCACAGCACAGAAATGTATACTGTTGGAAGAAACTTATTTCTCAGCTAATTTCATAAGGCCAAATATTTTAAAATACATTCCAATTTAACTCAGTAAAATATTATTAAGTTACAGAATTACTCTTAATCTATGTCATGAAAATTGAAAGAAGAATTTGACACATTATTTGACACCACCATCCAGTAAAAATCATTTAAACAAACAAACCTTGAATATCGTATGAAAAGAATACTTGAATAATTTCAGTTCATGTCTGATAACCAAACAGGAATTTCAACATACAAGGGAGAGAGATTTAATCAAGTTAATGTGGGAATAATACTATCAAAACAAACTTTCTTGGTGACTAATACTTTTTTTCATGTTCTTTTGATAAATATTTGCTTTATCAGGGAGTGAGTAGGTAGTGGGAGGAAAGTAAAGAATGAAGCAACGCCTCAAAAAGCAACAAAATTCTCTATGATTATGTTTGCATTCAGCTGGGCACGCCACGCATGGGATCAAGATGGGGTGACATAGTCTAGAAAAAAAACATGTTGTCCATGGATGGGACAATTCAGTAGTTAAAGAAAAAAACAAGCTCCTAGGATTAATCCATCAGTAATTTCTGTAGTTTTAATTCTTTCTATGCACTAACGTGAAAAAAGAGAACACACATGAAAACGTAAGTATGTATGTGCAAAATGAAAAGCTGAGAACAGGGTTAGAACTCTAGGGTAAAATTGCCCTCAGCCTTGGGAGTTTGCTGCACAGTGGTACAAGGACTTACTACAGAAACAGAGAATGCTTTGATCAGAGCTTTAAAAATCAGACGGAGAGATACAAGCCTGTGTTGGAAAAAGAACAAGATCTCATACTGTAAATGCATCCCCTCCCTGCCCTTTTTCCTGGCTTCTACTACTGTAATTAGTTCCATCAGCGATTCTTAATGTCAAATGCTCTAATTGTGTATGTTTGCCATGCAAAGCACTTCAGTAATCAAAAGTTGATGGAAGATTTGGAGATTCAGGCTTCCAAGTGTGACGCATCAACATAATGGCCAAATTGGCGATGGTTGTTAGAACAAATGGACCAAACCGTGTTCCAACTCATTAGTAATGACACCATGGGGACAAGCATTACAGAGTTCAGCTTCTCAATGTGTTTCTTGGGAACTAGTCAAGAATTAAATTTCCAGAGACTATGAGAGGATTTTGCGACATTCAAAATAAACTCCTGTATATTTTGAATCTTTGAGGCTAAGAACATGCAGGTCTCCATTCAGCATCCACAAATCAGATTGACTGGAAGAATGAAATCCTTGTGCTTGGTAATTTATTACTTTCATTCACCATTCTGTACATCTCATGTGAATTGCAAAGTGGGTGCAAAATGGAGGGAAAAACAGTTGTTTCACTCACAGTATTGTAGTCCAAGACATCCATTATTAATAAGATTGAGCCCTCGCTGATATAAATGAGAATCTTCTTAATTAAAGTGAGATTCCCTGACCTTTTCAATTACAGTTATTCAGCAACTGACAGCATTGGAGAATTTGGTTCACAGACATTAGTTCACAACAGAATCTCCATCATCCACAAATGCAAAGAAAGCAAAGTGTGCCAACCCATACTAACTACTGCAAGGTGCAGGACTGATGTACAGAGAACTGACAGAGCTGCTGTTAAAAAAATGAGTACCTCTTAAACTGCTGCTTCTTTAACAAGCAGAGCTGAGAAACAAATCCAGATTATCTGGGGATATGTAAGTATGATGACCTTATAGATAGCCTTTAAAGGTCCCTTCCTACTCAAATGATTCTATGATTCTATGTATCTCTGTACATCGTGCAGCAATGGAGATCATTCTTGGGCAACAAGACTCAGACTTCTTCATGGGCCAAGGAAAATACTACGTAAACATTTTCAAAGTTTCTGCAGCAAACAAGGTGAATACATTCTTCCTGTGGCTCCATATATAATTATAAATTCAGATGATCATAAGAAATCAAGTTTCTACATAGCAATAGATATAAAATGTACATTGTTACTGCTCCTGCCTTACTCATCTTTGATAATCTCAAGTTTATGGTCCATTTCTTGAATAAACCTTTAGTTCGTAATCAGTATTTTTGTAATTAGTAATTAGTACTTTCGCTCAGAGGTGAAGACACAGAGTCTCAAGGATGGAAAGCAGATCCTCAAGGTCAAAACAGTGCAAAAGGGTTCAGGACAGAAGGCAAGCAAAATAACTCAATAACTTCTATTATAGGGATCCAACTCCATCATTTCTGGGGGCATGAATTAACAACTTTTAAATCAACAGAGCTGGTAATATTGCTATTTTTAAAATGTTATGAACCATGAATAAAAAAATTAGGCTGAGTTCTTCATCACACAAAGTATAACTACAAATTTTATTAGGCATCCATTTTCTGGTTCTGATTTTTTTCTCCTTTTAGAAGTTACTGTTGAATTCTTTCATCTTACCATTACAAGATTTCTTTAATCTTTCGATATGTAATGAGTTCAATTAGGCTTGTATCAAAGCCTACTCTTATCAAACTGCTTCCACAGGAAACTCGTCATGATTCTGTGAACAGAGGACACCTGCCAAGAAGGTAAACCCATTTTACTTTGGGATATTACTCTATAAGAAGTAAGAGTACACATCAATTACCAGCAGAACCTGCCTCATCTACCATCAAAATGAAGTTCGCTGTAAGTACATATATCACTTTCTCATAAAACTGCTAATGTTGGAGAGTTTTTAAATTATTTTGAGTCTTTCTTGGCACCTATAGAACTATCACTGAATTATGTAGGGTTTACAGAGCAAAAAGGCCAAATGGGTTGCGACTTCGTGGGTGAAATTTCATTTTTGGCAGTGACCTCATTCCATAAGCTTAGCCAAACATGGAAGAGGAAAGTGCTCTGTTTCAAGAGTGAGATGCACACATAAAATCTAGGAAGGGCAATATTGTCTCATTCACAACTCTTAGATGCAAGTCAATGGTCTTACTGAGTTATATGAAGTTAATTTACAGCTGTCTGTTGAGAGCATAAGAGAAGAACCATGAGCTGTGAGACTCAAGTGCATGTATGAGAGAGTACGAAGCACAGCGGTATTCACAGTGGTCTGAAATTGCTGCAGAATAATTTCCAAAATGTTAAATACTCTGAGTCACACTTGGATCTTACTATTAAAAATTCTCCTTCGAAGTCAATGAAATTTGTAACGGGTTCAAGATTTGAGGGTTTGTCTCCAAGAGAACAGTGGTTCACAATGGTTATTGTTACAAAAGTACCTAGCTTTAAATCTTACATGACAATATACCAGCAGGGCTTTTGACCCTAAGGAAATCTGAACAACAAGAAGCATGTGATCATCAAAACAGTGTAATCTTATAGAGGGGTAGCAATCTGTTTTTGTACAGAAATATAGTGCTTGCCTTCCTCAGCTTTGTATTTGGATGCATGAGAAATGTTATGAGGATGTTCAAGTCCCATTTCTGCTGTGTTCCAAGGACACAGCTGTGCTGCACACTCATATTCCAACCCTTTGCAATGGGTACACATGGATACTGCATGGGCTTTCTCTGAAAATCAAAGACCTCAGTGCAAAGTTCACTCTTAAAAAGCAATACTTCATTCCATCATTTTCCAAGAGTGTAAGGAACCAGGGCTGGAAATATTTTTAAAAAACACTGTTTAAATTAACTTTTTTACCTGCACAAAATATAATTCTAAGGTTAAGAGCAAGTTATATGAATTGATTGTCTGCATATTTATGTCCTCATCAGATTAACTCCACTTCAGGAAAGTGCTGAGCATGAAGTTAAGCAGGAAGTAAAGCTTATTTTAAGACAGCAAATAACTTGATGCAAGATGAGCATTTGTTAAAGTATTGTGAATTTCAAACGTTCATTTCAGATTGTGGTTGCTCTCCTTGGAGTTCTCCTGGCTCCAACCCTTGCCGAAGAGGTAAGTATAGTGCAATGATGCCATAAGAACTGATGGGTTTTACTTGTGACATCTGAAAAATATATTTCTGAAAATGAAGCTGTGTTCTGAAATCTGACACTTAGCATGAAGCTGCTTTTTTTATATACAAGAGAAAATATTTAAGTGGTTGATATCTCAGGCAAAAACATCAGTTGCTAGATATGAAGTCAGTAACAAATTCTGACTTTGAGATTAGTATAAATACTGTGAAGTATTTATGAATGTAGTATGGTAGCATGAAGGATCTGATTGGAAAATACAGTGAAATACTGTAAATTATTGCAAATTCCTCCTGCGAAAAGGATGGGTAATAAGGAATTTTATTTTTCCTACATTTTTTTCTTCCAAGTTGCTCTTTTAATATCAAGTTTAACTTTTTACTTTAAAGAAAATCATCCAGTGTTTAAATGTTTTCTTCCCAACTTTTCCACCTGGTCTATACAGGGGGGCAGGGAGGAAGGGTTGGAGCAGTAATGTTGTTAAAGCCTGCCTGTCTTCACAGAATGGATACCATTAGATATACATAGAAAACAGGTCTTGCAAAGGTTTGAATGTAAGGTTTGATGCAAAAGTACTAAGGCCTTTGCAGTGCTGAGGCCGGTTATCTCCCTTTTATTCTGGTCTTTAACAGCAATTATTTTCCAAAGTATGGTTACCATAACTATAACGTGAAAGACCTCTGGGAATCTCGAAACCCAAATCCTCACTATCTTTCATTTTTTTCAAAAATCAGAACCACAGGGAGGCCAACGGTGAAGGTCCGCACCTTCCACCCCGTGTTGAAGGTCCACACCTTCCACCCCGTGTTGAAGGTCCACACCATCCACCCCGTGATGAAGGTCCACACCTTCCACCCCGTGATGAAGGTCCACACCTTCCACCCCGTGATGAAGGTCCACACCATCCACCCAATGGCGAAAATCCACACGTTCCACTCCGTGGTGAAGGTCCACCCCGTGGTGAAGGTCCACACCATCCACCCAGTGGCGAAAATCCACACTATCTAATCCACCATGGAAATCCACACCACCTACCCCCTGTTGAAATTCCACGCCATCCACCTCGTGGTGAATTTCCACACCATCTACCCCATGTTGAAATTCCACACCATCCACGCCCTCATTTGGTCAACCCTGGGTTTGCCATCAGGCCGCCTCAGAACTGGAAAACCATCTGGGATGCCAAGACCGTAAGTGGCTGCCCCCATGGCTCCAGCAACTTTTTGGCTTCTACTGCAAAGGGTCATGGTGCGAGCTGATACTGGGTAGACACTGGAGTTACTTGGTTGGTCTCTTCTTAAGATGTAAGATGGTTGATGTAAGAACAAGCAATCCAAGACAATCTGTGGGGACGACCAACCAAGTAACCAAGTTGCACAACTGTTCCATGAGTTCAGCAAAGACTGTATAAAGCTGCAAACCTGCTTATTATCATGCTGCTGAAAAATCCAAATTGGCACTTAGGTTAGCACTGGAAAAGAACTAAATGTTTTTCAGAAACACCTAAACTTCAGCAAGATCATGAGGTTTTAGAGGTGATGCTTTAAAAATGCTCTCATTTAACCATTTTATAATTTCTGCTGCTCTGATTTTCATACGGCCTAGATAATACAACACATACAAGTGGCATAAGCAGTGAAGGCCATTTATTTTACTTTCTGTCTATCATTAGCCACCACCATTTACCTAGGCAATATAATTGACAAACATTTTCTTTCCCTATGATTAATTGCACTATATAAAGCCTTTGATTGTGTGGGTGGTTTTTTTTGGTGTTTTTTTTTAATAGTCTTTCTCTTGTTTGCAACAAGACAAATGGTTTTGTTGCTGTTGGTTTTAACTGTTTGTTGTTTTAACAGGGCTTCATCGCAACCAAGGTACTGGGAAAAAACACTTGCATCATTAGCAAAGCTGATACAGGATTTAACAGATTTGAGGTAAGCTGGTGAATGAAAGTGCTGAGAAAGTTAACCAACTGGGGATAATCAGTCTTGGGGAATGGTTTAGTAGGCATTGTGGGGATGGGTTGACAGTTGGACTTGATGATCTCTGAGGTCTTTTCCATCCTTAACGGTTCCATGACTCTATTATTCTGTATCAGTAGAAAAAAGAAATGGTTCCTAAAGTGAAGTTTCTCAGCAGGGCTGAGTTGATCTAAATACTTCAAAAGTTGCATAAAGTTAAATAAGCAGAAGCGGAATAAACTCTTCTGTGTTATGAAAACATGGATTTAGAACTCCAATTTTATTTTCTTTTCCTAAATTCTGTATTCTGGCTTTGTCTCCTTGATACTAGGGAGCTAGCACTGGGTTCCTTCCACCCATAGAGCATCGTTACATGATCTCAAACAACAGACTCCTGAACCTGTACCCATATGGACCACGCATTCAAAGACTGTGCAGAGGAATTCCCACTTACTTTGCTTTCCCATCTCCTGGTGAGTATACTGTTAACTAGCATTTTTTATACAAAAATAAGCAGTAATAAGTCTTTTGTCTAAGACAATTGCACTAACAGTTGCTTGTGGTATATGTCTAGAAAGAACCAACTCGATTTTTAAATTGGGATTTTGTTGAGTTCAACATTTCTGATGGTAGAATGTAATTATAGAAAAATGTCAGCTGCATTGTTCTCCTGTTTCCTCAATTCAAATTTAATCAGCTTTTTTCTTTCCTTTTAGCATCAAACTTCTCAGAGGATGATGCCTCATGTATCAGAAACAAGTTCAGAAACATGTGGTTCACTTACTGCAATTTATAAATTTCTCCTGATGAAATTTTGAGGAAGAAAATACACATATCTGCATATCCATGAAGAAGCTTTTTTTTCCTTGATGATCTTATCTTGATCACAATGTCAATCATGTATCTGTCTTCTCTTCTGCTCTTGGTGGAGCATATTTTCTTTCAGTAAAATGCATCATCAGCCTCCACTGGTCTGTGTTTTTATTGATCCTTTTAAAACGCAGAAGCAACACCAAAGCCAAGTTGCTAAACTGTCCTTCCTAAAAATTCCAGTTCTGGCATTTAAGTCTGATCTTGTAGTATTTCCTAGAGATTTGACATTAAGAAATTTTCCATCATTGCTAAAGGCAAGTGGTGTTACCCACTACATAACCATATCAGAAAGAATTAAGTCCATATGTATGAAAACAAGCATATTTGTGAATTATTTTAATTTCAACTTATTGCTAAAATACTGTAATACCGTGTTTTATAAGAAAAAATAATAAGCACTGCAGCGCATTACAGACAAATACAAATGCAGAAATCAAGCTTTCAGTAACAGAATCATTAAGTGAAATGCACTTTGTAGTTGAATATGGGTATTATTTCCCAATGTTTCACAAATATTTAACATAAGAAACCAAAAAACCACACCCTAATCAAACAAAAGTATAGATGGACATTTTAGAGTTGAGTTAGGCCAAAACTAAGGCAAAATGGCTGGAACTCATTTCTTCCATGGATCTGAAGGGATTAATTCAGTGACTGGAGCTGGCTGGAGGATATCAGATCTTCACCTCCACTCCTTTCTCAGATGCTCTTTTCCTGGAGTTTTGGAAGGAGATAACCTATGAGGTGCTTTATTGTTCATAGAAGTCAATGGTTGCTCTACGTCAAGGATGCAGCAGTCTTTCTTGTTCAGCAAAATGTAAAATGAAATGAAAACCAAAGCTTGCCTGCCTTTACCCCAAAATTTTAGCACCTCCAAACAAAAGTAACCATGTGGCTGCAGTATTTAAACAAAGCTCCTGACCAACTTGCCGGGGGTTTCTTCTCCTTTTCCAGCTTTACCCTTCATTTTCCCTGAGATAAAACAGGCGCTCTACTTATCCAATAGCTTGTCACTGGGAAATGTCTTTCAAGGGGCCTGCTAGCCCCTGTGACAGATGACACCCCCAGTAAAGGACAGTGTTGCTCCACTGCTGCCTCCGGTTAAGGTCAAAATTTCAACCAGAGGGCACAAAACATGAGCAGCAAGGTCCAGCTTCTGCCTAAGCCACTTAAAGTACATGCACATAGGTTCTTCCAGTTATTGTAATATTACACAATGCAATGTGAGACTGCAAGAGTACCGGTCCCAGGATGAACCCCTGGGGGACACCACTTGTCACCACCTCCACTTGGACATAGGTCCATTGACCACAGCCCTCTGGCTGTGATCATCCAACCAACTCTTTATCCATCTAACAGTCTAGCCTTCAAATCCACATTTCTGCAATTTAGAGATAAGAATGTGGTGTGGGACCATGTCAAAGGCTTTGCACAAGTCCAGGTAGATGACAACAGTTGCCTTCCCTTTGTCCATCAATGCCATCACTCCATCATACAAGGCCACTAGGTGGGTCAGGCAACAAGTCAGTTCTCCCTCCTCATTTATCAGAGGGAGTACACTCTCCTTTGCCTGTTTCTTCTAACCAGCATATCTAAAGAAATCCATCTTATTATTTTTCACATCCCTTGACAAGTTCAACTCCAGCTGTGCCTTGATTTTCCTGATCCTATCTCTGCAGCTCTGTTTTTCTTCTATCACACAGCAGGCATAATATGAAGATTCAGTGGAACTTACTTCTGTTTGTTTTTTTTTCAAATGGGGAAAAGGTTCATGACTTCAGCATAATTAAAAAGCCATAAATAATCTACTAAACAGATCTGAATAAAATCCAGGACACTGGGAGAACCTAATTTGTGAGAGTGCATCAAAAAAAGCCCCCTAGGAGGTGCAGACTTGCCTCTGTTGTGCCAGAATTTGATCCAATATTGCTCTTGCAGCACAGGCTAGAAAAGATTTAGAGAGAGAGAAAAGAAATTCTCTCAGTTTTGAAAAATGTGCTGAATTGCAGTTGGACAGTTTCAGACTCTTTACAGTGATTCTCTGGTAGAGACTCAGATTGCACTGATTGCACGCAAAATCAAACTCAGCAACTTGAGAATAAAACCAATTATTAAAGCAAGTCCCCGAGCAAATCTTCGCCTCTTCTCAATAAACTTTTACTTCACCGTGGAAGATAAGCCATGGCAAGGTGAAAAAAGCTGTTGTTGCTACCTACAATAATAGAGACATCCACAGACATAGCCATATGTTGTAATTCAGTTGAAATTTTATTGAAAAGCAATTTTCAGTGGCAATGTTGCACTTAGGTTGCATATTCTGGTGGAACTGTGGTTATGTGGTTAAGTCCAGTATGTTTTGTAGTTTGCAAAGGTTCTAACCTATGTGTATTTTCCCTAATGTAGGGATATTTTATTATGACCTTAGATTATCTCTGATCTCAAGTTTGAAGTAAATTTTCAAAATTAGATAGCAAATATGTCAGAAAGTTATCGCAAAACACATTTCCTTTTTCACTGCAAATGGATTCTTATCTGATAATTTTGTCAGACTGACAGGTCAGAATTTGCATAAGTATAACCCCTGTATTTATGAAACAGTTATGGCAGGAAATAATGTCCAATAACACAAAGACCTGGATACAAATTACCTGATAATTTACTTTCCATACTTAATCATTCTGTGCTTGATTCTGAGAGTAGCGTATATAAGGCGAGTGGTTCGCCCTGTTCGTTCCATCTGCACTTGCATCTGCTCTGCAGTCAAGATGAAATTCACTGTGAGTATGCAAGCTACTTTCTTCTTCTATACTAAAACTCAAACCTATTGCCTTTTACTTCTTATATACTAAAACTCAAAGCTATTGCCTTCATACCTTGGAAATGCCTTTGCTCATTTATAGTGAAAAGTTACTCTATGGTGAGGTCTCTCTCTTCCAGGGGTTGCTTTTAGGCCGTATTAGCCTAAATAGATGAAGGGGTAAGGATCTTTGTAAAGGCTGATTTATGCACTCTTTGATCTCACAAATCCTAGATCAGTGCCCATTCTTACCAATGGGCTTTTTGCAATCTGGAGCACCACGCTATGGATCAAACCACTTTCTTGTGATGCGTATGCAGAGGAAATTTAAATTCTCTCTCCTCTATCTTGTAAAATATCTGTGTATATTGCATCAGTGCTGTATTGATCTCTGTAGCAACTTCAGATCCTGCTCTTAAATATGCAGATTACCAGTATGCGTTATTCCAGGGTAAAGCAAGGATGAGTCACATTAGGTGACCATTGTAAAACCAGTATGGAAGCAACAGGTTTCCAAGGAGTACATCTCAACATCAGATTAGGAAAAAGGATTCTCATGACAAGATCTGTCAGCCAGACTTGCAGTTACATTTTTATGCTTTCAATATTCCTTTCAGATTGTTGCTACCGTCCTTCTTGGACTTGTGCTGACTCCAGCTCTTTCTCAATTCCAAGTGAGTATAGTGACCAAGTTATACGTTGCTGATCTGCTTCTACATTCCGTACCTCATGAACTTTCCCCCTATCTTTAGAGGAAAAGAGTCTAAATCTTTTTCATGCACAAGACCCCAAAACCACGAGACAACCACTGTAAAATTATTCATTTTAAGATTATTCATTGAATATATTAAAATAATTCTTAGAGCTAATACAGAATGCTAGGGCCTTACTCTTTTGTCACTTTGACAATACAGTGGTCACTGAAGGCGCTCCTTATGGGCCAGCATTTGTTATATTATAGCAGTGACTTTCTAAATCTCTGGGGAGATAACTGACTGCAACTTGGAAGTCTAAAAATGTTAATTTTGTTCTCCAGTATCAGGATGGGAAAGGAATTAGGAGACAGTTCCCTAGGACAATCACCATCAATGTTGGCCTCAGCTTCCAAACTCTGACCATTGATAGCAGCTCCCTCGTGGCAATTATTGAGGCAAACTCAGCTGAGAATGCATGGACATCTGTTTGGAACTACCAAACTGTGAGTAGCAAGGAGCATGCTTTTTCAGAATATTTGCAAGGAGCCTAGCTCCTATAAAGCCCAGCGAGGTGGTGGAGTCATCATCCCTGGAGGTATTCAAGAACTGTGGAGATTTGGCACTTGGGGACATGGTTTAGTGGCCATGGATGAAGTGATGGTTGGATATGGTGATCTTAAAGGTTTTTTCCAACCATAATGATTCTATGTGTGGGCATGGTGTTGATGGGTTGATGGGTGGACTAGATGTCTTAGAGATCTTGTCCAATCTTAATGACTCTAAGATTCGATGAAAGCTGACCAAAATAGAGAATTTGTTTCTTTATTCTTATCGCATCTAAGTTTGGGGGTAAAAACTCTCTATGTTCATTACTTTGATTTTTAATACAGATCTCTATGATTTAAAAGCTGAATTCCTGGGTTCCAACTTTTTTTTACAGGGCTACATTGCAACCAAACTTGCAGGACAGGGAGTCTGCTACATCTCTGCAATGAACAGAGTCGTGATGCCTGCTTTCAACTCAATTGCTGTCCTTGCTGAAGAGACTAACGTAAGATGAAAACGGGCAGTTACTTTCCAGACTTGCCCACAAGAACTAATGACCCTAATAGCATAAGTGCTCAGCTTATTAGCCTTTTATAGACAGACTCCTTTTAAAGTTTGAGAACTAAGTCTTTATTAAAAATTTCAGCTTTTGAAGGGCCAGAATGGGAGGGAAAAGGAGATAGTTATATTCCAGACTTGAGCAAAACCATTCACCTCTATCTACAGTTCCAGTCTTGCCTTCAGTAAGGTGCATCTTTGTGCCCTCTGAAGCTTATCTCAACTTGCTTACCAGCAAGAAGGAAATGTATTTGAGTGGACTTCCAGGAACTCTTTGATAAAATTCCACTATAATTTTGAAAGCATATATCAGTCTCAGTCATCCAGGCTAAGTGTGTCTATACTCTGGAGTTCATCAAGCTGTTTCTTAACAGAATGCTTCCTCCTCCTTGAGAGGTTTTTGGAAGTCGTATGGTGTTTTTTCAAAGGAAAAAGAGTAGATTATTCCCCCCCTCCCTCCCCCAATTCTCTGAAAAAATTGCTCCAGAAATATGAATGTGCACAAAATTAAATGGATCAAGGCACTGATCTTGCTGAATTATGTTATTTGATGTTTAGAATGTGAAAGGCGAAAGAGTGCTTTCAAGGACCATCAGATACGTTGTCTCTAGAAGACGTGCTCGTGAACTCGTGACTTACGGAAACGATATCTTCGCTCTCTGCAGAGGACTCCCAACCTACATTGCTGTCGAAGAGTCACAGCAGGAGGGTGGTAAGTGTGATCATATGAATTTTAAGCTAAACAGGTGATTTTGTTTAAGGAAGCTCAAGCTGTGGCTCAAAATTTTGCAGACTGAACTCCTCTGTAATGCTAACTCTGTAAAGCAGCAAGGCAGTCTGAAGAACTACTAGAGACTGCTGACAGTTTATTGAGGAATCTCACCATTAAACGGCTCCTGTTGAAGCCAAGAACTTCCCTTTCCCAATATTAAGCCAAGCTGCTTCATACCCTGTTTCTCAGTGGTAGAATGATTACATGACATAGGAGTTTAGTGGCCGAAACTTTACAGGGTTGTTTGAAAATGACAAATCCTGACAGGACCTATTAAATATATATACATAATTGTATAATACACAATAATATATACTAACCACATAGAGTATAATAGTGCCCCTTAGTACTAGAAAATGTAAAGATTGTTAGATAGCATGTCTTTGCATTCCTTTGCTTGAGTTAAATATGCAACTGAGTACTCATAGACTTAAATCATTTCTATAGCAACAATTAAAACATTCCTTAATCAGAGGTAAAGTGCAAGCTATTGCTATGCAGATGAGTAGAAATCATTAGCTGTCTTGCTGTTGGTGCCATAATCAGTGTTTGATGACTTGCAGTACCATCTTGGGAATTAACTCACAGTATTTTTTTCTCTTTCTTTTAGGAAACCAGGTCTTCTACAACCAAGACGCATGCTACAGACTTGATGTCCTGAATCTTGTGGGCATTGACTACTGCCGTGCTGGCAAAGTTTGAGCACCATACCTTTCTTGAACCTAGTATCAACGCCCAATAACTGAACAAAGCCATCCCTGATACTATTCTTCCCTGACATCATGTCTTTTGTGAGTTTTGTTCTTCATGATTCAGATGTTGTAAGAGATCAGACGGTGATAGTATCTTTCAAATAAACACTTTTAGCATGAATAAACTGTGTCTGTTTTCTCATTGCTACTCTCTTAATGATCAATGAAAGCTTCAAAAAATAAAGAACTCCAAATAATAGAATGGTTTGGATTGGAATTTAAAAGTCATCTATTTCCACACCCCTTGTCACGGGCAGGAACACACATGGTGGCTTCACACCGGTGGGTAGCTCAACATCACCAATCTGTAGCTCCCTGTGTCCTCCTTATTTTCCCTTTGAAAAAAGGATGCTATGCTTCCCCTTTTCCAGTCACTGGGGACATCAGCTCAGTGCAACCTCTTTTCAGATATGATGGATAGCAGCTTAGCTACTCCATATGCTTGTTCCTTCAGGACCATGTTCAGACCAGGTTCCATGGACTGTTCACTTGTATGTTCCTCAGATGGTCTCAAACCTAATCTCCTGTAGGGGGTGGGACTTCATTCCCTGAGCCAAAGGCTTTAACTCAGATTTGAAGATGCAAGAAAATGAGCTTAGCTTTCCTTCCTTAATGCTATACTATAAAGGGACATGAAAGATTTATTCCATTGATGCTGCCAGGGCCATATAGAAAGAGCCTTTATGCTTTCCCAATAGCTTGTCTAGGATCTGCATTTCCAGGCTCCCAGTAGAATAGATTTGAAAAGAATGAAGCCAGAAATATAGGAACTATTTCTGCTGAATTAACCAAGGCATGGGACAGTGTATCAGATTTATGTCAGGCTTTACTCTACAGCAGTTTGAGAGGATATGTGTAGCAGGAATGCTAAGTCACGGCTTGAACCAGTGATGGAGCACCTGGTGGGAAGGCAGGGCCAACCCAGTGGAGCTCAGGTGCATGCAATGCAATGCACCTGAGTGACCAGAAGTGGAGCCAGGATCCACCCCTTCCCAGACCTCATTTAAGGGTTGGCAGCAGAGGTAAGGGCCTTTTGCTGGAGATCCATGCATACCTGAGGCCTTCTGAAGGTAAGGAACTTTTTTTCCTTTGTTTCTGTGCCCACAGCTGCTGCCTTGGAGCAAATTCTCATTTACTGCAGCTTGGGGCCTTACTGCTCTGCTGTCATTGCTGTGCTTTCCATAGTGTTATAACATGGAGTTCACTTAGGAATATCTTGGTCAAAAGCATTGAATTATCTGGATTAGCACACTTCATCTCTAGCAGGGGTGCTGTTCATCTCCTTCCTTTTTGCCTTTGACAAGTTTCTTAATTCCTTTACACACCATCAGCTCTTACTTTGCTTCGGATGAGGCTAAATGTGACAGAGAAGCAAGAATCAATGCTCAGGAGAGATTTGCACTTATTTTTAGAGTCATAATGCAGCATCCTAAGGAAAAATCTTTAAGCTGTCATCATGTTCTACTTTGTCTCCTTGTTAGTATTTCTCTACTTAGCTTCCTTTCCAGCATGGGCTGGAAAGCAGCTTCAGTAGCAGTATGTCTTTTAATGCCAAACATGCATGGATGAACGAAAAGGAAACTTCTTCCATGCAGCAGAGTAGAGAAGCTTCTCAGCAAGCAACAAAAATACACCCACGATGTACATACAGAACCTTTAAGACAAGGGTTCAAATAAATACATGGATGCTTCAATAGGAACTGTTTTTGTTTTTTATCAAGTGGAACTAATAACAACTGTAATGCTTTGTCACTCAGTCCAGAGTCTGTGCCTACCAGCAGGCAGTATTTAATGGCAGAAAATAGTTTATGGCAAATGTTCAGCGCTGTCTCTCAGCTCTATATAGAACAATGGGTGATCCTGTGTGGAGCCAGGAGTTGGACTCAATGATCCTTATGAGTCTCTTCCAACTCTAGGTATTTTATGATAATACAGTGGGCTCTTCAGTGGATAACTGGACAACTTAGTGAGTAAGGAATTGGTTGGATGGTCACAGTCAGAGGGCTGTGGTCAATGGCTCTATGTCCAGGTGGAGATAGTCACAGGGGATATCCCACAGGGACCTGCCACAAGACTGGTGCACTTCAATATCTTTATCTGTGATGTAGATGATGGCATTGAGCGTACCCTCAGTAAGTTTGCGGGTGATGCCAAGTTGAATGGTGCAGTAGGCACAATTGACAGGGGGGATGCCATCAAAAGGCACCTGGTCAACCTTGAGAAGTCAGCCCACAGGAACCTAATAAGGTTGAACAAAGCCAAGGGCAAGGTGCTGCACTTAGGGCAGTCCCAGGTATGTGTACAGATTGGGAGAATTATCCTCTTCCATGCTCTGCATCAACCCCTAATGAGAAAAGTAAATGTTTTTATCCAGGTGGCTTGGTTAAAAAGTGGTATCTAGACAGAAAAAAGCCCACAAGGTCAACTCAAGGCTTACAACCCATCTTCCTGAAGACTGTGTTTAGCATTGAATCCTGCTTAGAGACAGGATGGAGACATTTGTAATAACAGCCCCAAGCTTCTGACAAATGATTTTTACTGCTGTACCTCCAGCTGCAGTTCCAGAAGGCACCGAGAATCCCTATTCCCAAAGTGAGTGGGAGAAAAAGGGCAAGGCATAAAGGGGATGAGGGGAGGGGAATCAGAGGAAGGGAGAGTCTGTATTTTTACTAGACAATTGGTGATCAGCGATGTCTGGAATCCTAATCCAAGACATGAATGATAAGTGTGTTATGACTTAAATGTACCTATGCTCTAATCGCCAATTCCAACCCCAACCCATCCTGTGTGCCCACTAACCATGTCCCTCAGTGCCACACCGTTGTGGTTCTTGAACACCTTGGGGGAAGGTGACTCCATCAAATCCCTGGGCCTCCATCACAGTATTTGGCTACAATGCATTGAGTGCTCAGAAAGGCACTCTAGCTGCAAAATGTACCATTTTGAGGAGGATGCATCTGAAGCACCACTTCTTAGCAGGATGGTCACATTCTCCATGTTTACAGCACTTTGAACAGAGTGACTCAGATTGCAAACCCAACACTTAAAATCCCATAGGATTATGTGAAATGCAGTCGGTAAATGTGGATCATGCATTCTGTGCAACTTTGCTCCCTCCTGCTGGGCATGTGTGCATATCCTTTTGCCTTAAAACCAGAGGAAGCCAAGCTGCAGAGAAAACCAGTACTGATTTAAACAAGCAGTGCTTCACTGTTGCATTTGCATGTTCACTTGGTCAAATCAGGGTTAGACACACTCCTAGATGGTCATTAGTACATTAGTTAGGCTTGGTTCAGGATTTGGGCACCCTGATTAAGGTTACTTAATAATGCTGTCTAATTTTATGATCAGATTCAACATGCTGATAAGGAGAATCCTGAGTTTGCATTCTTACAAGTCACAGGGTATGAGAATCCTGTGTTGTGGTTGAAGTTAGTTATTAGAGCATTTACAGATTTCAGCCTCAAGTTGTTAGAAAGCATTTTATTGGAGTTCTTCAATTTAAGAAGGGAGGTTGCATTCAGCCACCCAATCTTCAGAGATGCATAAATCCAGAAGGCCATAATGATTTCCTCAACATCTGGTCCAGTTCCAGGATTGCTGAGACCTGGGCTGATTATTAAAACTTCACAAGCAATATATTTATCCACTGAGCTTAATATTCCTCTTTATGAAGAGGTTACATACACATGCAAAGAATTAGCAGCCCCTGATGGAAAAGCAGTGGGAAGAACTCTAACCACCAGAATAAAAAAAGCAATCCAGCATTACATGCTGCAGCATGTAGAGACAAATAAGTTTAAAGCGGGATAAAGTCAAATAAAAGCAAGGGAGTAGAGAGATCTTGATTCCCTTGGAAAGTCACAGCAATCCAACGGGGAAAAAAAACCTCTTGGCCACTGGGTGTCAGCCTTGAATTATATGTTATAGAATCATAGAGCATTAAGATTCCAGTCCAACCATCCACTCACCACCAATATACCCACCAGTATTGCCCACTAAGCCATGTCCCTAACAGGATATACAGTGTAAATGAAAAGGCACACCCCTCATTACCCAGAGGGATCTCTTGTCCTATATCACATTGGACTGCTCAGCTCATCTGTAGTAGTTGAGTTGTATAAAGGCAAGTGTCTACACTGAAGACAAAGGAGTAATTCCTGTGCCATGATGAGCTATTTATGATAATAATATCAATGACAGCAATTCATTAAGTCTCATTTATCCATGCAAGCTGCTCTAGCACCTTCCCAAACTGGCAGGAAAGCAATGTTTTGAGATATTGATGGAAGTCATTACCATACAAGCTGGACACTTGTAAGCCAAAGGGAACTGAACTCAGCCTGCCTCCCCTAAAACCACAATGAATGAGTGCTCACAAAACCCACCCAGTGCTGATACAAGTGGGTGATGTCTCAGCAGCAGCACCACCACTGGGGGAACCAGCTTCCAAGCTGCTTCAGAAAGGATAATAAAACAAGAAAACCAGCTGATGTCACTTCCCTCATCACTTGGATACCTAAATGCTAATCACACACTAAGAGAATCAGCTGGAGCTTAATTAACCATTGAACTACTGTGTGCCATTGAAACACCTTGCTCTGAGAAGATACTTTCTGAAGATGGATGCACAAGGAGGACTTGCCCTGAACCATATTGATGCTGTAGCACAAATCACAGCATTCCACCTGGTTCCAATCCCCAATAAAAAGAAATAGAATTCCCTCTTCTCCTGAGGGAGGAGAAGGCATTTGAGAGGGGAGAATGGCTGCTCCCACTCCTAGGACCTCTACTGTAGCTCTTGTCTGCGTTGAGTGCTGCTTTGAATTGGGAATGGTGTTGTTTTTGAGTTGGCTTGCAGCGTTTTGGTGCTGTTTTTGGAAGAAGACTGAGAAGATGAGTTTCCTGGCAAGGTCTGCAGGAAGAGGGAGGGTTCAGCCCCTGGTGTCTGGAGAAAGCTTGCTAAGGATAGCACAGGGAAGCGTGGTCATAGGCACAGGACTTCTTAAGACTGAGAAAACACAAGGGATGAACGCAGTTGTAGTTTCTCTCTGACTTTCACTACATTGCTCCAGGTTTTAAGCCTTTATGCCTCCAACTCAGATATTGGCATTGGGTGAAAAGACTCTGCACGACACTGTGTGAGTGCTGTCAGCAATCTGCTTATACGTTCCTACCCCAAACCTTGTAGCACGCACTACGTGTGCTCAATGCACAGATGATGTGTTTTCCATCCAGAGACTTCAGTTACATTGAGTTTTCGCCAGTAGGTGGCATTCTCTGAGCTGTTTCTTTTTCTTCTTTTTTTTTTTTTTGCCAAGGAAATATAAAACTTACCGTCTTTAATAATAATAATAATAATTAAAGGTTGGGGGCAGGGGGGGGTCAAGCCTTCCTTGTCTTTGCTGAAGTCTGCGATAAAGCAAGATCTCTGCTCCTGTTGGGACATGACGGTGTTACTTTCAGAGTAAGAGAAGAGTGAGGGTCAAAGTCCCTTTAAAAAAAAAAGTGAAATACAGTATTGTGCATCTTGAAATCTGAAACCAAGAAACAGAAGTGCAAGGGAAACAAGGGGGGAAGCCTTGCAATTCCTGAGGACAACTGTTGCAAGTGGAGTTTTAAGGAGTAAAATACCTGTCTATGCATTTAAAGGGTATTGAATGGCTTTTGGGGAGAAGGCTGTGAAATAAAGGAGATCAAAGGAAGAAGACATTTTTTTTTTTCCCTCTCGTCTTCTCTGGATATAATGGCCATTGCAAAGCAAAGCATCTTCAGATTTGGCTTCAAGTGGTTCTTCTTCGCGACTTTTGTACTGGTGTGTGATGGACACAGTGGGAAGAGAGAGAACGGGGGTCCTGCCTGCTACGGAGGGTTTGATTTGTACTTCATTCTGGACAAGTAAGTCAGTTCTACCCTTCTATTTCAAAGCAATTTTTCTCTTGGTGTGAACTGGAGCACCATATGCTGGGGTTTTCTTTGGTTTTGGAGAAGTCATTGTGTCCCCAAGGGACTGAGAAACTCGGTGGTGGTGGTGGTAACTTTGGTGGGTGTAGCATATAACGCTAGAGAGCTTTTCAAATCAAATAGGTATATAAATTTTGTTGTGGTTGATATCAAACCTTTCCTCTGTGCTTGGGAAGAAGAGCAGGACCCCATTCACGCTGATCTCCCCAACAGTGATGGCTGAGGCACTCTGGGCAGATTGTACTGCAGAATTAATTCTGAGGCTGAAAACGTGGGGAAAATGCTCTCCTGCCTGGAGATCTGCTGTTGCCCCATATGTCCTTGTCCAAGCAGGTAAAGACAAGGCTCTGCAAAGTGGCAACCCCCTTTAAAAGGGTCCAGTTTTGGCCATTCCGATGGAAAGCAGCCAGATTGCTTTACTTAAAAGAGAACTTTATTTTTCTCCAGGCTGAGTCACATTTTCTTTGTTTCCTGTTAATCGAACGCATATTTTGACTGCTTAACTGTTTGTGCTGAAGATAAGTGCCCACTCACTTCTTCATCACTAATTCTGATCTGGATGCGGTAACTTTGCCTATTTAGAGGCAACCTGAAATAGATATGAGCTGAGCTTTGGAAAGCGCCCTATTGAAGCAATGCAACAAACTAAATAGAAGTGTTAAAAGCACGGGTTAAAAACGATTTTGGTAAATTCCTTCATTAAGAGTAGTTATTTTGAACCTCAAGTTTGGAAATATTGGAGCACGTACGTGCCAGAGCCATAGCGCTGGCATTTTTTAATCATAAATTTCAGAGACAGGAAAGTATTTTGAGTTGCCAGGAGCTCTCTGTCTGATCCTCGGAGTGTTTTGCAGTAGCAGCCACATTCCATTTGTATAAATGACTTGGAATTACATAACGCTTTATTACAAAATACTGGGTAAAATGTAAGGCTGAGACGAGTAAGCTGGGTGTGTTATTGTGCCAGTTGTCCTAATGCTCCAGGGGAAAGATTTTTATTTTTGTTTTACTTCATTCAGTGGAAAGATCCTCTTGTCTATTGCATTGTGTTGCTTTGGCCATTCTGCTGTTAACTGGAATAATTCATAGAATCGTTTGAGTTGGAAGGGACCCTAAAGGGTCATCTAGTCCAACTCCCCTGCAATGAACAGGGGCATCTACAGCTCCTGTTGCTACATCTGAAAAACAAAGCATGATTTGCACGGCTGACAGCTTTTGCAAATTGAGTTCTCCTGGAAGCTGGGGCAGAATGGTAGGTTTTATCCAATCTGATGGATGTGCTCTGTAATAGCTCTGAGCTATTATTTCAAGCTCTGTGCTGTCCTTTTACTAAAAGAATGCCTTTCTAGGCTTGCTCAAGGAAATTTATGTGGAAATACAAAGCTTGGCGCAAACGTTAAGTACACAGGCTCAAAGTACTCCGTGCATATATCAAGGTATCAAAAAAAATCCTGCTTGAACAGTTGCAGGTTTCCTATTTTTGGTGCAGAAATGGACACGGTCTGATACAAAGTCCATTGGTGTAAAAATTGCATTGGTCTCCAGTGGAATTTGGAGGAGTCATGGTGTTCAGCTGCTTGAGTGCGTTGTATTTTGCGCACTGCATTCTGTAGCCTTTGAGGTGGCCAAGGAGAGACTTAGAGTGGTGCAGGATGTGATCCCATCTTTTTCTTTAAAACTATCTTTTGCTCTTCCGAATTATAGAATGGCTTAGGTTGGAAGGGACCTTAAAGGTCGTCGAGCTCGGGGTCATCTGCATTCTTAGTTAGCTTGAGTTTTCTGCTTTCTAGTTTAGAGAATGTCTTCAAAGACGTTGCTGAAGTCCTGAATGTGATTATATAGACCTTCAGGCGAACTGTGAAATGAAAATAATAGATCCAGGGCAAATCTTGCTGTTTTTATTAGAAATGGCTTTAAAAATAATTGGGAACCCTGGTGATAAAGATCCTGCAGCAGATTTAGATTTTGAAACATGAAGCATTAATTACAGTGGTGGAAGAAAGCCATTAAAATATTAAGCAACTTTCTGGGATCAGAGGAGGATGGAACAACAATAAACACAGCGCTGGAACTCACCAGTGCTGGAGCCCTCTCCTGACCCTTTGCCTCAGTGCCTGGCCTGATTTAGAGACTACTGAAATCCATTTAGCACCCTGTATGCTGTCCTTGTCACAGTGCTGGCTCTTGTACTGTTGGGTTACCAAGAGCATCTTTAATCTGTGTGTGTATTTGCATGCTTTCATTAGGCCTTCTCTGTTGCTACCTGAACTGTGTGAGCACTCCTCTTGGAAGTAATCATAGAATTATAGAATCATTTGAGTTGGAAAGGACCTTAAAGGCCATCTGGTCCAAGCCCTCTGCAATGAACAGGGACACCCACAGCTCCATCAGGTGCTCAGAGCCCTGTCCAGCCTGACCTTGGGTGTCTCCAGGGACAGGGCATCCACCATCTCCCTCTGGGCAACATCAAAGGGTTAAAGCAGTGTTGCATACACAAATACCCAACTTGATATTCTGAGCTGCCTGACAGCAGGTTCAGTGAAGGGCTTGTGATCACGTGAGTTAAGAATGGATTAATCTATTTCCCTTTGACTATGGTTGTAGAAATAATAAGGTGGGTATGGAGTGTTACAGCTCAATCTGCAAGGTATTCAGAGTACAGTTATCTGATATTTGCTACTTTGAAAATATGCAGGATGTTGTAATACAGAGTGCTGAGCATCCTTCTTAGCCATACTGAGACGATCTTGGATGATCTTAGTGATCTTTCCAAGCTTAATGATTCTAAGATGAACCCAGCGTTGTGGAAGGTAAAGCCTACTTGTCTTAAGTCAGCTGGTCCTACATGGCACATCCTTTTGTGTTTCTGCTTGCTTTACTGCAGTGCTGAGTGGTTTCAGTCATGGTCAGAGCCTCCTGTATGCTGAATGGTGGTGAAATAAATGGTAGAAGATCATAGAATCGTGGAATGGTTGGGTTGGAAGGAGCCTTAAAGATCATCCAGTTCCAGCCTCTGCCATGGGCTGGTTGCCCCCTACCAGATCAGGCTGCCTCAGGCTCTATTCATGGCCTTGGGCACCTCCATGCTGCCAAAGAGTTTGCAGCCTGGATGTGAGATGAGATAGGGTCTTAAGAAAGAAGAATGAAGAAGTAGTGGGACAATGCTGTATCCACTGTATGTCAAAGGCATTATTTCCTATGCTCTTGATTGTTGCATGTGCAAACAGTAGCATGCAGCTGTACATGTGTGGAAGAAAACTTGGCTCTAATGGATCCTTGGCAAAACAAAGCAAGGAAGGATGAGAGGGAACGGCCTCAAGTTGTGCCACAGGAGGTTTAGGTTGGATATTAGGAGAAACTTCTTCTCCAGAAGAGTGGTTGGGCATTGGAACAGATTGCCCAGGGAGGTGGTGGAGTCACAGTCCCTGGAGGTGTTCCAGAACTGTGGGGATGTGGTACTGAGGGGCATGATTTAGTAGGCAGTATTGGTGGTAGGTGGACAGTTGGACTCGACGATTTTAGGAGTCTACCTTAATGATTCTATGATTCTATAATTGTATTCCTTAGTACAAGTGGTGGGTGGGAGCTACATTCTGCACTTCACTGTTTGATGTCATAGAACAACTAGAGAATCATAGGATGGTCTGTAGTTGCGTGTTTATTTGTCATGTGTCCCCTGCCAATCAGGTAAAGATGAATATTCTCAGACTGTGTTTGGGCATGGAGGCTTGCACTGCTCTAAGCTGGACCTTTATAAACTGTAATATTTTGACGATAGCTTAGTGAGTTGTCTCATATGAAGTTCAGCTCAAGACAGAAATGTTTGCATCACCTCACTAGCATCTATGTGCTATCTGGTTTTCCCAGAATTGCTCCTGAACTATTTGGAAAGACAGAGGACACTTAGGCTCGCGTGTGTTATTTTTTTTTCAAGTGCTCAATGAAACAATGCTGCAAAACTTCTTGGGTCAATGCCACCTCTGACAGCTAGGAGAGTTCTGGAGTTGGTCCAAAAGTGGAAGTTTAAGGAGAATTTGGATCAACATCAGTCTGAATCAGGTGTCTGTATGTACTTCTGTCTGCTGCAGTGCTTGTAGATGCTGTGAAGGTTCTGTATAAGAGTTTGGGGGGCTGGAACAAAGTGAGAGGGTTGGAACTAGATGAGGTGGGTTGGAACTGGGCGATCTTTGAGGTCTCTTCCAACCCAAGCCATTCTGTGAGTTTGTGGCCTTGGCTCTATTTTCATCTATGTTGTGAGTTAAAAATACCACTGTGGGTTTGCTGAGAAGGTGTAATGGGAGAAATTGAAATAAGGAGTTTAAAAAGTATAAGAAAGGCAAATGAAAACAGTTTGAGTCGCTACAGCTTTGGGTTATGGTGCATGGGTAGGAGGAAGGCACCTGCTGGGCCAGCACGTGGCTCCTTGCCCCTGGAAACACTGAGCCATGCAGAGTGTCTCTGCCTTGGATTGAATTTAGATGTACAAAATCCCAACACGGTTGACCACAGAATGTATCATTCTCTTGTTAAAGGCATAATGGCTTACTTATTCTTAATTTCCACTTATTGGGCTTTTCTCCAGCAAGAGGATTTGGCATTCTCAGTAAAAACCTTTCCTTAAACTGCAAGTTTACAGCATCAACCTTCCAACATTACAGCATTGGCTTGCTGATCATCTTCTTTTTCCTCGGGAATATGAAGACATAACCTGAAATTTGTCTTCATTGCCTTGCAGTTAGGCTTTCGGAATATTTCTCCTATTTAGAATTCTTGGCATGCCTTAGGAGAGGCTGCATAAGTGACATGGTCTGAAATAAATGTATTTTTCTGTTATCAAAATATTTCTTCTAAATACAGACCTTGGTGTCTTATGTCCATTGAGACCTCTGTCTGATTCGATAGAGAAACGAACTGCAAATTGTCCACTTGCAGAAGCAAAACGTTTTGTGCTAAAAGAAAGGATCTGTGGTCAACAGAAGTGTGAGCCTTCATTTTGGGACTCATTTTTAATCTTGCTCTGATAGAGATGAAGAATAATTGTACGTTATTACAATTACTCCGCTTTGGTGCTTCTGTAACTGAAAGCAGAAACCATCCTCCGCTTGCAGGGTTTTGATTGTCGCAACGATAAGGAGCTTCCTTATAGCAGAGAGAACATTCTGATGCTCTTGAACATCAGGTCATTTCTCTTTGTTGTCATTAGATGAGTGGGAAGGCTCCCACTACCCAAACCATTTTAAAAAAGCAGGATGAAGTCAGGAACGCTGACATGTAAATGGGGTGTGCTATTGACTGGCAGGTTACGGAGCGGAATGATTGGTTTTTAAGCTTTGTTCTGGCAAGTGCTGTTTCAGAAAAATGCATGACTTCAGAGCCGTGGAAAATGGCAAGAGTTTTAAATGACGACCTACATACCATATGTGCTCTGCGGCTGGATCTCATTCTCAGGTGCTTTGCAGTAATAGCAATTTTAGTTGATGATCAACTTTTGTTCAGCGGTTTGTAATGAAGTGGGGGGAATAATCACGTTTTTCTAGGCTAGCGCTGCTGGTCTAAAGCAACACACACTTCAATGAAGGATGTAGTAAGTGGTTTATGGTTTACAAATTCTTGACTTCATTGTCTTCTGGAGGCTGATGCAACCATTGCCATAATGTGTTGTGTCATAATTTTGTGCCTCACCATCTAAAGACAATAAATATCCATTTTCCAGGCCATTTCTCAGAGGTGATTTGGCATTGGTGGGACTGGGGTGTGTCATATTCAAGATCTTAGAGTTATTCCATGCATTTGAGAGGAATTTGCATCTGGATTTGAGCTTTGAGCGTCTCTATTCTATCAGTATACAAACTCTAGTGCAATTTGGATGTGGCAGAGTTTTTTGTTTGAGGGCAAATCCTAGTGTAGATCATTCTTCACCTGTGATAAGACACCCATTTTCTCACTGTCTGTGTGGTTTAATGTATTAACACCAAAGAATCACAGAACCATTTGAGTTGGAAGGGTCCTTAAAGGTCATCCATTCCAACTCCCCTGCAGTGAACAGGGACATTTATTTGGCCCTCTCTGATACACATGTGGTCGGAGAACAAGCAATAATTTCAAGTCTTGGTCTGATAAAAACCAAAAGATTTTGTCTCTTCCCTGAAGATCCAAGGAACACAGAAATATGAGCATTTTCTTGTGATAGAGTCTCCTGTGGAATCTGTTACAGCTACAGAAAGAAAATGGGAGTGTCTGCAAGGTTTTATTTAAAGATGTGCAATTGGCGTCAGCTCTTTTGTGTAAAGAGAACCAGTGTTGTTCACTCTTTATGCAGATAGAGCATATGTGCAAGGCTCCCCATTGCATGTCCCCATCTAAGGCTGCCTTTGGACCTATGGGGTCTTACAGACAAAGAATGACTTCAGGTATCATGGAGCAAGTGGATCAGGTGGAGGGTTTTACTGAATGGCTGTAAATAAAAACCAGGTGTGGGGAGAATAGAGAAGGAAATTTATATAACCTGTACAATGTGGTTTGCATGCTTGCAGTATTTCTAGGAAGTGAAGTAATGGTATCTGCAGCTAGACGGGGGTTGTCTGTGCCAGGTGTGTAGAACTTGGTTGAATCAATTCACGGGCATTCATTTAGATTCTCAGCCTGAAGTCAGAGTCAGATCAAATGCCTCTTCTATCTGTGAAGTGAAAAAACATATTCTCAGATGTTCACATTTCTCTTCTTATTCTGCCGATCAATGAGTTTTTGAGTTCTCTGTTAAAGCTGGGACTGTTTTTCCCCTATAAATATTTTTAATTGTAGTCAATGAATAGAAATAAGTGATGACGCATTTATTTTCCATTTCTAGAGAAGATTTTTTCCCAATATTAATATTCCAATATTCATATAAATGTTTATGCCAGAAGGTGCATTTAGTGCTGGAAGATTCTAGTTAATCTCATTTTTCTCCTGGTTCTTACAACATGAACAATAATCCAATCCCATCCAAATCCGTAGTTTATTTTCCTGGGGAGCCAAATTAGTTTGTGTTTTGCCTTGAATTAAGCTATGACGGAGTGGGAAACAACAGCCAAGATGTGGACTGAAGTTATTTTACTTTTCATAGTCTCTAGCACAGTGGAAATGCTAGAGAGGCTTAGGAATCTGTTCCTCCAACTGCATTTCATTCCCAAAATACACTTGAGCTAAAAGCTCTGCACAGTGGTATGGCAAATGAGTTAGTTGAATTCATCTAACAGACAGTGCAAGGAGACAGGCTTTGCTAACACAGGGTTTATTTGTTTAAGGCTGTGCTAAAGGTCTAACATCACTGCCATATGTTATTGTGAAGTGTAGCCTCAAATAGTTGCACGGAGCATAAATTACTCTCGCTTTTCAAAGCTAAGTAGAAAATGTAATTTACATTTTAATATCATTTAAAAGGAAGAATGAGGACGGCGAGTGTTAAAATACCAAGAAATAACTCACTGAACAATGTGTAACAAAGCATTAGGCTTGGGAAACTACAGTAGGACATACTTAATTGCTGCTGTAATCATTATTTCCCATAGATCAGGAAGTGTCCTGCACCATTGGAATGAAATATATCATTTTGTGGAACATTTGGCCCGCAAGTTCATAAGGTAAGAAGTACTAGTTTGTAGATAACTAGTAGATATATATATCTCTATAGATAGAGATATGTAGATATATATAACTGTATATAACTATAGATAGAGGGTTGTCGAGGAGTACATTCTGACCTCCCCCTGGGGAACTCACCTAGTGAAGGTTCTTAATATGTTTCTCAGATCATTCCATTAATTGCTTTGGAATTGTTCCTGAACTTCCCCCAGTTCCTGTCCTGTAGGACACAGGAGCAGATAATCTAACTGGATCCCTCTCTCCAGTGTGGCTTCCATGGATCAAATTATACTTTTGCAGACAGGGAACCCTCATTGTTTCTGAGCTGACTGGTTACTGCGGATTCCTCGTGGTCCTCTTGGCTAGGGCTGCCCAGGGCAAAGCCCCCATTTGCTGCTCAGTCCTGTCTTGTTGAGTTATTGTCTTGGTAGCAATCAGAGCCCTTTGAGTTTGATATCATACATACATTAAGCTGTGGTCTGGACCACCAAAATCACTTCTGTTGTCTTTTTCTGCAGCCCTCAGCTGAGGATGTCCTTCATCGTTTTTTCAACCAGAGGAACAATCCTGATGAGATTAACAGAAGACAGGTAAGATGGTTTAAAGTCCTTCTGCATCTTCTTTCACCTTCCTTGCTCAGTGATCTCCAGCTTGCAATCAACAACACGGTGACATCTTTGTTCTTCTCAAATGAATTAAATCACCTGCCCATTTCACATGACACTCATTCTGCTAGAATGTCGTAAAGCCTCTAAAAGCAGAAGTTGTCTTCTGAATTTTAGCTTCTAAATGTCTTTCTTTCAGCAACTGAGCTTTAAACCCAGAAACTGCTCTAACTGGGAGTCTGCTTTCCAGATATTTTCAGGCTGTTGTCAAAAAACCAGGGCCTCATTGCCTTTGAAACATCTGTGGGGAGTTTTTTCTGCAAACAAATAAGTGAAACTCCCTTCTCATAAAAACGAACTTGAAAACAGGACATGATTGCCATTCTCTTGATGTAGAGATGGGAATGATTTCTCAGATGCCTGAAAACAAGCAGGGTGTTTGGGATGGATTGCAAGAGTGTGTATTTTTGGCAGTGGCAGTTTGATTGTCATGTTTCTGAAGCATGTTCTTGTTGCTTCCTTGCAGATCTCCCAATTAATCCAAGTAAAATCTATGGGATTGATATGTATTTTTTTTTCACTTTGACTTCAAGAAGATCTGGATGAGGTCCTTTAATCACTGTTGCTTCCTCTGTTAAATTCATTGCCACGTGGAGCAAATATATATGTAACACATGTGAAGACCGTATAAGTCAGCATGTGTTTTACATATTGGATGTCTATGAAATTGCATACCAGAGCAGCTACTATAGAGAAATGAATAGGAAACTGGCCACTTTCCTAAAGAGCAGTCCACACACATACCAACCTTGAAAAATGTCATTGAAGCCAGCCAGCCTAAATGTCTCTTGCCATTTACCTCAACAATAAGTAAAAAGAGAATTAACCATATGTAAGTTGGTGCCAGAGAAAACCTGCTCCTGCCTCTGTCTGTCTCTCACCCTGGGAGCATACCCTATTGCAGAGATCTCTGGTATCTCAAGGCTTTAAGCTATGGGACTTGCTATGTATGTTTCCCATGTGGAAATGTATTTCATATTTATGCAGCTGTCCTAGAAATGTTGTCTGGGAACAGGATATTGATATGGTATTAGTCAAAAGCCAGCTGAATTGGAGAGCTGCTGGCTTTTTATCAGAGGTCTGAAAAACAAGGGGTGGGCTTCCTTCCAGTCCTTTAGCCAACACAGCCTTTTTAGTAGGGAAGCAGGAGAAGTAGCAAAACTTTCTCCATCTTCCCCATGGCTCCATGTGGTCTATCAGCATGAAGAAGCCCAGAGAAGTGGTAGAGTCACTCTCCATGGAGGTTTTCAAGAAAAGGGTCGATGTGGTTCTGAGGGACGTGGTTAGTGGGCATGGTGGGGATAGATTGATAGTTGGACCCAGTTATCTTAGTGGTCTATTCCAACCTCAGTGATTCTGTGGGCATGATGGTGATGAGTTGGTGGTTCGATTGGATGGTTTTAGTGGTTTTTTTCAATGCTAATGATTCTATAATTCCATAAGATTGCTTGAAGGTGATTAACACCTTTTGGAGATACAATGTGCACCTAAATAAGCTGAGTTATCAAGTGTTTTAAATAACATTGCTCTTTCTTTGAAGGTTTTAGTCTTCATGTTTGAAAAAATAGGTACGGTTGCAGGAAATCTCTTAATTTTATTTTCAGCTTTGGCTTGGTTGGCCTGAGGGCTGGTAGATGAAACACCTGCCACCAGCCCACGTGACATATTAGGATAATTCTAACATCCTTTGGTGCATTGCAGGTACAGAATGAGCTTTTCAGTGGTAATTCAACCCACTGCAAAAGCACGTGCTCATTTCTCTCTGTGGGCATTGCTGCTCTTGGGATTGGATAATGTTAAAGCGCAGATGCTATCAGCCTCACCACTGTGAGACTGGGTACATGAAAACCACACAAACTGGATTTTCTAAAGTAGTTTAAAATATGCAGGAGTAAAACTGACTTCTGGCCTTCAGACATGCAATGTCAGTGTGGCTCTGCACGCCGTGACTTTATCCATTTCATGTGAAGACAGCATAGCTGGCTCAGAAATACAGCCCACACACTGCAATGGCTTTATCTTGGTTTTAGGGACTGCTGGCCAGGACATGGCCTCCAGAGTCGGTTGTCTGTAACTGAATTGAAGAACAAGGGCCCACTCTTTTTAGCCTGCAGCTGTCCCTGGGGTTTCTAAAATAGGGAAACAGATTCCCATTCATTCATTGTGACTCAGGGTAAGACTTCAATCTTCATGTCAGTTTGAGCAGGAGCTAAAGGTGTAGGGTCCAAATGAACTGGAGTCACCAGGATGGTTCTAGGTTTTGTGCCATTTTTCGTAGAATCATTGAGGTTGGAAAAGACCACTGAGATCATCAAGTCCAACCAGCAATCCATCCCCACTGCGCCCACTAAACCATGTCACTCAGTGCCACGTTTCTGGAACACCTCCAGGGATGGTGACTCCATCACTGCCCTGGTCAGCCTGTTCCAACGCCTGACCACTCTTCCAGAGAATAAATTTTTCCTAATATCCAACCTTAACCTCCCCTGGCACAACTTAGGGTCATTACCTCTCATCCTATCGCTGTTATCTGGGAGGAGAGGCCAATTCCCATCTCACTACCACCTCCTTTCAGGGAGTTGTAGAGAGCAATATGGTCTCCCCTGAGCCTTCTCTTCTCCAGAATAAACAATCCCACTTCCCTCAGCCGCTACCCACACAGATACACATCCAGCAAATTGGACTTTGTGGCTTTTTGATTAATTTGCATGGTCAAATCAGCAAGCACAGGTGAGGAATATGAGCCATGTGCAAGTCAGCTGCTCTAATTCTGCAACAGAGGTTTGACCAGGGCTGCACAGGGAATATCTATTTGGAGAGAAATGTGTATGGAGAAGTGGCTGTCATGGCTTTCTCTGGACTGTGGGAATATCCATAAAGAGTACATCTGCTCTATTTTCCACGTCCTTAGAAAGGTATCCAGGCACTACCTTATCCTATATAAACATTGAGTTAACTCTTTTTCCCATCTCTGTCTGATTTCAGCCATGCATGTCTTCGCCGGGCTATCAAGTCCTGATACGTTTGATCTTGGATATAACAATTCATCTGCATTCGTTTCAGGGAACAGATACGCCAGGGTCTAGAAGAACTTCAGAAAGTCCTTCCAGGAGGAGACACGTACATGCATGAAGGATTTGAAAGGGTAACTGGATGCATGTTAGAGTGTACTTAAACAGTGGGTTGTTAGAGTTGGTTGGGATCTGAGGCCATGACCATAACCTGTTCACTGTCACGGACCCCAATGCTACTTAGAAGTTATTGCCTGTTTCAGTTCTCTCCTATGTATTTTACAAGGTCAGGAGTTTGTCTAAACCTCTACTAGGGGAAATCCTGAATTCCTTCCTGTTCTATACTACATGTGCATTTCTGAGGATTGGGAAACTGCCTATTGAAAAATGCATCTGAACACGCCTCAAAAATTGAGGTGACAAAAACGATAACAACCAAATTTAAAATTTGGAAGGGAATGGAAATTGATACACTGAGTATGTTTCTAACAGCTTTTTAGTTCTTAATTTTGGAACACTGAAACATTTGTCCTTCTGCCTTGTGTGTAGTTAAAGCAGGAGATAGAAGCATATGAATATCTCTCTGCAGTTGGCTTGTTTCCAATTGGAGTAGTTGATCTAGAAGTGCTGGAGAGTATATATCAGTGGACCTAGGAAGTTTCTAAAGTAGGAAGATGGATGTGATTTCCAGATGGAGTAGTGGGAGATGACGACTGGCCAGCGGTCTTAGGATTTCTTTGAGTTAATGCTTTAGAAAAGTGACACATTGAAAGCCCACGGGCAAGAAACATGTTCTGTGAAACCAGTAACAGGTCATCTGTAGGCTACAGTCATGACATCCTCACTACCATCTTCTCTTTCTTTCTGGTGCATGTGTAGATGCCCACAGGATTATTATTTATTGCTAATAATCTTCTGATTTAATTTCAGGCAAGTGAACAGATTTACTATGAAAATGTTCATGGTGAGAGACTTTCCTGATCCATTAAATGTTTTTCCTTCTTGACTGATATCTTTAATTGATTTGTAATGCAGCTTCACTGCAAGGAAAGTAGGGGGTGGCTCCTGTTCTTACAGGAATTCTTACATGCTCTTCAGGGCAGTTGCTCCTGAAGAGGAAAAAAAAAAAAGAACAGGTAGAGCTTTAAGGGTCCAGAGCTGGAATAAGTGCTTTTCAGGCCAAAAGTGGAAAGCCTGGCTGACTGAAGGTACCTACTGGTGTTAAAACTGTCTGGTACATGATGTTCTTTTTGCTTGAGGACTCAGGTAACTATTTCTTCTTCCTTTTGAAACATGAGTACATGGGGATACCGTTCAGTAAATGTATTTTTCAACAAGAAATAAGTACATGCAATAGTAAGCGCAGACACTTCCAAAATATTTCTCCTTTCTTCCTTGTAATTAGCATAAAATCTTTCTGCACTGGAAAACCCAAAGTAGAAATAAAACATCACTTCTTGGAAACCAAAAGACAGGAGACCAGATGTTTGAGTACAAAACCAGTGCTAGCGGTTTTGCCGTGCCACTCATGAATGAAACAAAGCTTTGGGACCGAGCTATAAAATACAACTGCAGCAGAGTGGAATAAATACCTACAGTAATTCTATTGGGGATTGATAATGTTTTTACATGCTAGCATTACATATTGCATGTAAACAGAGTACCACACAAAAACAGGTTGAAGAAGCAGTGTACAACTGGGTCCTCAAGCCAGTGTTGGCCCATCTACTTTGTATTTACTAGTGCTGTGCCATTAACTTTCTATAACAGTGTGCAAGTTGTATCTGCAGAGCTCCTACAGACCTGTAAAAAGTCTGATGCCAGAAATATGATTGAATTTTCTTTGTCTGCTCCTGAAAATTAACAAAAACTTGTAAAACCTGAGTTAAAATCAATTCAAGGGGAAAACAGCAGCGTTTAATCATGATACTGAAATATGTTACATAGAGAGACTGAAGAATATAGGTCGTTTTCCTACCAATTCTATTTAAATCCCAATTCAGCTTTTCATCACAAGCTGAAACTCTCTGGATTTCTTGAATTTACAGCATTAATAAAATCAGGAATTAATAGCTCGGAACACTTTGCTTAATTTTTCTTGCTGCCTAATCTACTGGTCTGAAATACTGAAATAGTTATGAGAGACTTTCTGTTAAAAATCACTGGCACCTCAAAGGAGTATGGTATAAGACTGGTGTTGTAGGCAGGTGCCCAAATGGAATAAGTGTGCAGAAATTCATGTCTTCTGAAAACTGGTTGGCTGAAGGGAATAAGGGCATGGGATTAATGGTAACCATTTCCAGTCTAGCAGCCCATTAGTAAGATTTTTTTCTATGTTAATTTAACATATATAACTCAAAATTTGGGACTGAAGAAATTTGTGTATTTAGGTTACAGAACTGCAAGTGTCATCATTGCACTGACAGATGGAGAACTCCATGAAGACCTATTTTTCTACTCGGAAAGGGAGGTAAGTCTTGCAAATTTTTAGCCAGAGAGACAGCAAAATGTCTAGTTCTGCTGCTTCAAAGGCAAAATATATCAGAAATCTTTTTTTTTCCTAGAGACAAAACTTTCATAGAATCCTAGAATAGAATCACAGAATGGCTTGGGATGGTAGGGACCTCAAAGATCATCTAGTTCCAACCTCCTTGCAGTGGGCAGGGTTGCCAACTTTCATGTCCTTCAGACATGAATCTTAGAGATAAACATTAACAACAGCAGCATTTCTGACTCATTAAAACTGAGACTGTTCATAGGAAAGAAGTTTTTTTTGACAATTTCCAGTAAAAAAAAAAAAAGTTTGGAGGTAGAAATAATTTACAGCTGTAAAGTTTCAGCATTTACTAAAATGATTTGGGAAATCCCTGAATCTGTAACAAATGTTTCCATTTCCAAGTTTCAAGTATAGATATTGAACACCATCCTTAACATATTATCCAAAATATTAGATGCTCAGTAGTTAAACTTGACAGATTTTCTCTATAATGTTCCTACTGAAGACTTCAATCAAGTTAAGATGTCTTGAACTTGGAAGATGGTGTTGTTACATCAATTTGCTATGGACAGGTCTTTTCCTCTCAGTTTGTCCAAGGCAATTTTAAATCCAGTAACAAAAAGAAGGGTTATGTTGTAGATGAAAAACAATATTGCTGAAGCACAAATGTCAGGAATGTAAAGCTTCTTTTTCTTATTTTCATCTCCTTTTCTTCCCTTCTGAAATCAAAAATTCACAAGAAAACCATGTTTGTTTTTAGAGGTGAATGAACTTGAGATGTCAGAAGTGTTATATTTATTTTGGTTTGGGGAGGAGCAGTTATTGAGCTAGCAGAACTGAGATCTTGGCCTCAGATTATACACGAAGTTGCTTCAGTTCTTTGCCTTTAAGTTTCTTGGTGTAAAGGTAGAATGATGCATTCCTTGTAAAGCTCTTTGCTGTCTAGCAGACTCGGCTCCATCAGCATTGTACTGATATAATTTGACTTCATACTGTCTTCTCTGGAGATGGGTTCTCAAAGAGCCAGGTATTCCTGTTCTAATGAATATCATTAAATTACTTTATTCACATTTACACAAGAAACAGCATTTAGAACTGTTGCTTTTTGAATCGTAAACACAACTTCATCTGCAGGCAAAGTAGCCTGAAAAAAATTAAATATACGTTCACCCTTGAAAGCATAGAATCATAGAATGGCTTGGGTTGGAAGGACCTCAAGGATCATCACATTCCAACCCCCATCCCACAGGCAGGGCTGCCAGCTGCTAGATCAAATGCTGTATAAAAAAAATGGACTGCTAGTTTTGTAGCAGAAGGAGTGAAAAGTCTCTTTACCTATGGATACCATGCATCCAGGAATAGATACCAAAATATTTACACTGCCTGGAGATAAAAACTAAAATATTTTAGGCTACTATTACACCATTATTATTTACACTAAGTAATGCAAAGGAAAATTATTTAGTCTGTCATAAGTGTGTTTGATAAACAACTTTAAGAAAGTAGGAGTACAGAGGAAGATGAGATAACTAGGTTTAAAAAGAAACAAAATATGTTGGGCTTTGTTTTACTAGCCAAATAGCATTCTAGTAGCAGATAAAATCTGTTTCTGCAGAATCAGGGAGAAAAGCTTTTAAAGCTCTCTTTTGGGCAAGACCTCATTGCTCCTTTTATGGAGAAAGCCTAAATTCACAAGTAAGGTCTTTGAGAAGCCTGCATCCATTTGAGTTCATGTCATCCTTCCTTTCCTCATTCCAGGCCAATCGGTCACGAGAGCTGGGAGCAACAGTATATTGTGTTGGTGTGAAAGACTTCAATGAAACCCAGGTAAATGAGTGCTCGTTGTGTCTACTGGGGTATTTGGCAAAGGCATTTGGCACAGGCACAAAATCCAGACTCACTTTTCTCTCTCTGTTGACTGCTTGGCAGTCTGAAGTGTCTACCTGAAGTGCATTGGTCTGTGCATTAATTTTTAAACCCCTTCTGCCTTCACCTCCCTGTGTGGAGAAGTGTCCCTCCACCCATGTGCCATAATGATTGTTGGGGAAAAGCAGGGGAAAGGCACAGGAAGATCAAATCCATCTGGTGCAAGCTGTAGATAGAAGAAGGTTGTGGGGGCTTTGCTTTTTAATGCGTAGTTCTGTGACAGAAAAGTGCAAAAAAAAAAAATTGCCATGTAGCAATATCTCAGTTTTGTGGGAAAAAAATAATCATCTTCATTAGTGACTCTAATATTTTACTGTGTTTTCCCATTAACTTGACAGAATGGCTTCTGAATGTCATGAAATTTAGTATGTCCATGAATTATATTTCCTGTATAACATTAACTACAAATGGTCCAATCTCTCTCCTGACAGGGGACATAATCCATTAGCAGTCCATGCAGAGTACTTATGGTAGTCGGTTTTTATTTGCAAGTGTATGAGAATGGAGAACTAACTTTTCATGTGCTGCCTGATGTCTAATTGATCTCATTCCTTGCATTTCTGTTTTATTTACTTTCACCACGCTGTCAGCTGGCGAGAATTGCTGACAGCAAAGACCATGTCTTTCCTGTGAATGATGGTTTTGAAGCCCTGCAGGGAATCATTGACTCTGTAAGTACTTTTAATCATATATTTGCATGTGTGCGTGTTAGCATTTGTGTTACCTGGTAGTTAAAGACTTAGTTTTCCTGCGTTCACGTGGATCTGCTGCCTAGTAGTAAATCACTTAAATGCTATGTCCAAAGAAATCTTTATTGGTGCTAATATTGCTCCTTCAAGACTGAGTTTAGAAACAGGCCAAAACAGAGGAAGCATTGAGCCCAAATATTTCAATCTTCACACATTTTGCTCCTTGACGTGACGTACCGGATTGAATTTACAACCTCCTTTGGGACAATCTGCAAAATGGCGGCTACAGAGTCAGTCAGCAGAGATATGAGCACACTCTATCTGGAGGATCAGAGCACTTTTTGGTCTCTGTATTCCCATCTGATTAACATAATTTCTGTCCTGATGGGCACTGCACTGCTCACCTGCACAGAATGAGGGAAAGAATCCTGCTCTGTGTGCCCAAATCCTGAAAACTCTCCTTTCTACACCTGGCCTCCCAATGTGTTTTATTTTTTTCCCCCAGACTCATGTTTCCCAATTCAGACCTATCAACTGCTGGCATTTCCTTTTGGGCCTGGGCACAGCATGTGAGAGCTGGTGCATATGGATGGCTGCGAGGTTAGCAGTTCACTGGCAAAGAGAGAGGCAGCCTGGACCGACTCCTTTCCTATGCCTTGAGTACAAGTCATGCAAATAGCTTTGTGGTCTCTACTGGCAAAGAGCAGAGCCTCATAAGACGTCTCTATTTCTAGTTCTTAAAATGTTGAGTGGCCTTATTCTGTCTCACCCATGACCAGGGCCTCCCTTGCCTGAGCAGGAAAAGCAAGATATGATGTTTTCAGATCACTTTCATAGTTTTTCTTTTCTTTTGCTCATAATCATTCTAATTATATTGCTTCCCACAGCTACAAAGAGAGATGGGAAATCCTTTTAGGGACATGTGTTTTGTTCATTTTGGTGCAGGCTTTTTTTTTAGTTGATATAACACAGACGTAATATATGACTTTCCACTTGAATGTGGGGAGGGAAGGTTCACCAGGGGGGTCTCATATTTCTGTGTTTACGGCAGTTACACACTATTCTGACCACGTAGTACCATGCAAAAAACCCACTCCCTCAGCACAGGCAGTTTTCCCTAGTTCTTTTGCATGCAGATGGAATCCCTTGTGTATTGGCTTTCCAGACACTGTCCAAGTGTGGGGCTACGGCCTCAGTCAGGTGTTGCATCTCACTTAAGAAAGCAACAAAACAATCAAAAGCTCTGTTTTGCTTCCCAGACCTGCATTCCCTTTGCAGCTCTTTTTAATGAATTCCAGAAGCAGTCCTGACTCCCTTTCCAGTTGTGCTTAAGATAGAGGAAGACTTCAGCCTCTAGGAACTTTAGCTGACGGGTGCAAGATTTATTAGCCCTGGAAAGGAGGGTCACAAGAAGTAATTACACAGCAGTGAGTCTGATCTCCTGCTGATAGTGCTGTAGCATTGTTGTATGGGGATCATGCTTTCTCTCCCTTCCAGACATTCTGATTGCCAACACATACCCTATAAAGCAGATAGTGCCTTGCATTGAAGTGATTGCAATAGGCTGTGTAGAAAGAAGGTGTGTGAAAGGAATGGCGAGAAGGAAATTAATCACTCTGTAGAAAAATAAAGAGGCTGTTGTTTCTTGTTCTAACAAGCTGCCTCAGTCCTTTGTACCTGCAAAGTACCTCTTCCTTGGTGTAAACATAGTACTTAAGTTCACAGGAGAGCCTTTTCCTGTTGAAAGAGCCATGAGATTTGGAAGCCATGGACTTCTTTCAACTCTCTTGGAAATGCTGGCATAGCAAGGATGCGTTTCCATGCAAGAAAGGGATTGGTTAAGCTACTAGGTACTGGCTGATGTAACAGGGGAAGGGAATATAAAATGATGAGTCTGGCAGAGATTAGTGCTGGAAATCACTCTTGAGTTGTGTAGACTTGAGTTTGTTCTGGCCTGCAGTGATTTGATGTTCATGCTGAGGCAGCCCAACTCTTCCCTCCTCCCTTTGTCCCAGGGTGCAAATCTTTCCTCACCTTTTGCATGTGCAGAGGTGGTGGACTTTGAGGTTTCTCCAAGAGGGTGGGAGCTGGGGGAGGTAGGGCTTTGAGGCTGGGTCTGCATCTGCTGAGCAAAGCTGTTCAGGGTGGTGGGTCTGCACATGTCTCAGAACACCCTGCCCTTGCTTTCCAGCCAGCCAGTGGGAGCCAGCAGGTCTTCAGTGAGCAGCTGCAAGGAGACCTGCTCTGTGCTGTTAATGCAGGACTGTATCCCACTGCCTGAGCACCACCAAGCTATTTGGGCCGTGCTGGAGATTGTGCTTATATGAACTGAAAATATATCCCTATGCTGAAACATGAGTCTTAAAAGGAGAGCTGAAGGTATTCAGTACACTGTAGGTTCTGGTCCTTTCTCTCCTGTGAGTTCCAATGTGATTTTTTTTTAAATTAAGCAAATCAGTTGCTTTTTTTTCTCTCACTGAGGCAGTCACTGCTGAAGTTTCATTTTCCTCTATGTTTAATGGTGAGATTGTTTTGAGTTTGAGGAGTCGGGGAAGAACCTGGTAGAGAAGGCAGACACCTGATTGCTGCAAATTGAGAAACAAGTTGAAGAAACTCCAGTAATTTGTCATTTTCCTTTGTACTGGTTTTTATTTTTTTTTTTGTGAAAAACTTCTACAGATCATAACTTGTCAATTGAAAGCAAACAGAGCAAGTCTTAGGAGGAAAACCTGAAACTCAGCTTCATCTACGGCTCCATGTCTTGATAGAAGTGCTGGAGGCAGTGAAACATGAAGCAGCATGAAGTCAGGATAGGATCTGGTCATTGCTTTCTTTTGAGTGAGAAACATCTTTGAGAACTTACAGTGAATGCATCATAGGCCAAGTATGAGATATGATGGTTTTCTGCGCTTGTCCTGCACTAGCTGTTTACATGTCACCTGAAAATATGTATACTGTGTATGGGTGCTAGGGGGAGAGGGATGGGAGTTGTGTGAAGGTGAGATCAAAGTCATTTCATTTGCAAGTCATGTCCTGTATGCCTGAAATGCCTTCTGTCAGAGCCAAGCTTTCTAAATAGGCCAAAGAGAAAGTCAGTGACTCAAAACTCTTGGCTTAGGTAGCTAGGTTACCCATCTAAAGTAGAGGATTGTGGACTCTAGTCTCAACTATATGATGTTTCTTGTTACGTTCAGTGGTTGTGATCACATTTTCTACTTCTTCTAGCTTCCTCCAAATGCATCTTTTAAAAAATGGCTTAGGAGGTTGTGGCGAGGTGGGGGTTTGCCTCTTCTCCCATGTAACTAGCAGTAGGATGAGAGGTGATGGCCTCAAGTCGTGCCAGGGGAGGTTCAGGTTGGATATTAGGAAAAATTCCTCTCCAAAAGAGTCAGGCTCCTGAACAGGCTGCCCAGGGAGGTGGTTGAGACTCCAGCCCTGGAGGTGTTCAGGAAACATTTAGATGTTGTGCAAACATGGTTTAGTGGAGGAATATTGTTGTTAGATGGATGGTTGGACTAAATGATCTTGGAGGTCTTTTCCAACCTTAATGATTCTAGGTTTCTATGAGTTTACTGAGCACATGCATGTGATTGGACAGGAAACACTTCAGAAACAGATGACTGTTTTGTAGTTGACAACAGACCTTGTTATTTAGCAGTCCAACACAGCTCGGTAATGACCACCTCGCTGCAGAGTGTGGGTCACTCACACTAACAATGATTAGGCAGTAACCTTCCATTAAACTGCAGTATCTTGTTTGCTATTTAGAATTCCCAAATTTAGTGGGAAAAATGTATAAGTAAAACACAGTTGGTGTGGTAAAGCTTCTGGAAACTGACAGCTGCAGAATTTCACTCTTCCCTTTATTTCCAAAACTGGCCAGGTGACCTGCAGGTCCTCTCCTGGATCCTGCTCTTCGATACGTTGCCGAGCAGAAAGCTAAATGAGTCACAGATAATGCTAAATTCAGTTCTGTTCTGATAGAAACCATGACAAATAAAACCATTTCCCACTTCCATGAGAATTTGCTGCATTTCTTACTTGGCATGTCAATGAATATTAGCAAGAGATCATCCCAGGAGCACGTGTGAAGCTGGAATGTAAGTGGAGTCCTGATTTGGGAAGCAGAGCTTAGTCAGTAAACATGTGCTGCAGAAGACACTGGGATGCCTCCTCATCAAAAGCAAGCATACGCTTCAAATACTTTTCTGCACTGATGTCAAGGCAAGCTGCCTTAAGGCCGTGCAATCTGTTACCAGAACTGGAGTGTTGCAGTTCTGAGTATGAAACTGAGGATGTGGAGTCAGCTCTCCCATGTGCTCCATTGGAGTTGTTGACTGGTGCTCAGCTGGGAGGTTGTGTCACTGCTGTAGCACGTCACATTGCTTTCCTGGGGAGCCGGCCCAGTGAATGAAGTGCACCTACAAGATGCACTTCATTCAACAAGAGTGAGCTTTATGGACATGAATATGAATTAAACTGAGCTGGAAAGGAGCTCTGTATCATCTAATTGAGGCACCTGCTTTCCACCCTCCCATCTGACTTAGCTTACAGCGTGGTTTTTTTTTTTTTGGCAAGTAACTGGATAGAAATTGTGAACTTCAAACTCAGTCTTGTGTGGTTTTACTTCATTTTTTTTTTTTAAATGAAAATATTTATTGTATTTTTCATGCTTTTGTTTCCAACTCACTTTCTTCCTTCCTCTTTCACTTTATTGCTGAAAGTCATAGAACGATAGAATCGCTCAGGTTGGAAAAGGCCTTCAAGATCATCAAGTCCAACCATAAAGTCAATTAAGAGAAAAAATGTACATTAAAACATCTTGGTTGGGGGATGCTGAGGGTGAGGGGGAAAGAAACTAAAGGGGAATTTGGAAAAATATGGAAAGAGTCTATTCTTAAATGAGACATTTTTTCAGTGGAGGGGAAAAATAGTTGAGGAAATGTCAAGTCTTACTGGAGTTCATTAGCCCTGCCAGTCTCTCTGGGAGAAAAATGCTGTCTCTTCAGAGAAGCAGAACTAGGAATGAATAAGGCGTGTGCAGCAGAGGATTTGACCCCATGTGGATGGATAGCTAGCTACATGTGGGTACTTAGGAAGAATGTCCTTAGGGTCCTCCTTTTCTTTGTTGTTATTGTTGTATTTTCCATTCTCTGCCTTTCAAATTCTTCTGATGCTTTTCTGCTCAGCTCTCAGCTGTTGACTTTCTCTTTTTTTTTTTCCCTCCTAACAGTTCCTGTGTAATCTTGTTCCTGCAAATCTTCTTTCTCCTCACTTGTCAGGCTGCCAGTGACTCAGATGGTTCTGCTTCCCTCCGTCCCTTGGTACCCTGTCAGTCTCTACCAGCCCTTCTTCTGAGTAACTCAAGCTTTTGTTTTAAACTTTAAAGAAATGATAATCATAGCTCCGTGCAATTAGATGTTTGAGGCAGAGAGCCATGATTACAGATAAAAAGAAAAAAATACAACAGATTATCTCCTACAGAATTTATTGTGTTGGTTGCTTCGCTTTCCTTACAGATGTTTCAATTTAACGTTGGGAAAATAATTTTTGTGTTGGATTTGAGTCACGATGCTTGGCTGACATTTGCTTGCCTCTCAGAGCTGACCTAAATTTTGATCAGCACTGCATCGTGTAGGGGCTGCTCAGCCCAGCCCTGAACACCCACCGCTCTTGGTCACTGCTGCTACTTTCACGAGGGCTCCCGTATGCTGTCACAAGTTTGATGACTGTGTACAGCGAAGAATTGGAGTCTTCAGAGGAGGGGGAAGGCTGCTCCTTGCAAATAACAGCTTGAGAAATTCTAATATAGCACTGCATCCAAATCTAGTGTGGTCCTCTTGACTTGCAGGTAGTCTGCCAAGCCTGGTGCTGAAGTATTTATGTAAATCACTGCCTACATGTAAAGTAGTTGAAGGCAGTGCCAACCCTTATGAAAAAATACTGCTTGATTTAAGTTTCTTGCCAACTTAATCTAAATGGGAACAAGCCCATTTTAAATCAAGAAAAATTGTCCTATATCTTCATTTTGCAATGTTGAGTTAAGCATTTACATGACAACAAGTGCTCCCTCAAGCTTTTGTATTTGTGTACCTCCAGAGAAACGATTCTCAGGCATTTCATGACATTTGTTTTCTGTCTTTTAGATTTTGAAGAAATCATGCATTGAAATTCTGGCTGCAGAGCCTTCCAGTATATGTGCAGGAGGTAAGTGTAAATGCAGGTTCTAGCTGTTGACTCATACCACTCCCTCTTTGTGTGGTTGTTCCAATACGATTGTGCTATGAACACTGTGGCTTTAAAGTCCTAGCAAACATCTCTACGTTCTGCAGAACCCAGCCATTTCAGAAGAAAGCTTGAGAACCATTTGAGCATCTTCCATCTGCTTCCTGTGAGCTCTGCGTTTTAAGAAGTGTTTCCTGTTTGTTGAATGTGTCGCGGCTGGTTTAGTAGAGAGGTTGGGAGCAGAGCTGAGCCTTGCAGAGTAGGATGAGACCCTGATAAGTTCTGCATCTTACATTCTCAAGTTGGTAGTCCAAGTAAGAAAGCCAATTGCCAGTGCTTCTTTGTTTTCACTTCTGTAGCAGCTGGTTTAATCAACTGTCTTGCATCTCCTAATCCTGGAGTGACTATCTATATTCCTAAACATATACAGGTAGTCTAATTTTCCTAAGGGATGCAAGATACCAGGCTAAATGCTCGGTAACTGTGAGGGATTTGTTTTGCATTCCAGGGATGCCACCATGTTAGTTTGTTTTTTGAAGACAGTATGGCATAATTGACATGAACCATAGTTCTCAGTCATGTATTTCGGATCTTGGTTGACCGTTTAAATAGCTCCTTTGTTTAAGAAAACAGAGGCTCCAAAACAAGTTTCTGTCTGAGTGTGATAGATGGCCATTGTTGTGGCACTGATACAGTGCAGTGATGTTCCATGAGGAAATGAAGTATATATAAATGGTTATCATAGAATTGCTCAGGTTGGAAAGATCATCCAGTCCAACCTCAACCTAGCCATACTACCATATCTCCAACAACCCACTGCTAAATCACGTCCCTGACTTTACAAATAGATAGAGATTTGTCATATTTACCCAGTGACAAAACATGATGCTTATGTAATTTCATAAGCCAGAAGATGACTTATAATCACAATTTATAATTAACTCTTTCTAATATGCCTGTTAGTTGCTTATATGTCTGATCACTCCCATCCATTGTGTCTTAATGAGAATTTAGGAGTAAAGTAAAGCTGTATCCCATGAAGCTAGCTGAGAAAAAAACATAAAGGGGATTTATGTAAACTGGAATTTTCCCAGGACTTCACAAGAGGAGCAGTGATAAGCTTGAAAAATAGCAGCAGTTACTTAAATGTTCAGTTGAAGGTCTAATCTCTAAGTTTGGGCAAATACTCTATTAATAATGTTCCAACTGCAGCTAATTGTAACAGTTAGGACTTTGAGATTAATGGAAGTGACACTAAGTGAGAATTAGGTCCACTGGAGACTTTTGGAGATAAACTTATGTTTTCTTTATTTTGTGCTCATTCTTGAAGACCAGGGACAGTTTGGTTTGGGTTTTTTTGGAAGGAGAGAACAAGGGCTCTGTACCCAAGGCAACTCTTGCACTGCAGACCAGTCCCAGACACTTAGCAGCAACACATCTGTCTGAAATGCTGGTTTCCAAATGGCATGGTTTTGCATCAGGATAGAAGTACAGTGTGCGTGCTGGATCTGTTCATTTCAGTCCCAAGCAGAGACAGAGAATCACCATGGTTAATCTGACGTCATTGATACACTATTCTTTGACTGTACGTGAACTCTTATTCCCCAGCAGTTGAGACTTCTGTGATTTCTCTTAAGTATTCATCAGCCCCCGCACTCCAGAACACAGCTTTTCTCCCCTGTTCTTCCCAAATGCTCTTGGACAACACATAATGGGCCTGTCAGGCAGCTTCCCTGGCTAGATGTGGTGGGATGATTTGCAGCTTGGCTGTAAATGAGTGGGACCTGGAAGGGAGCCCAGATTCCAGAGCAAATCTGCACTTTTTTATTTTTACAAGTACAGTGTATGAGTCCTTAAGGGAGATGAAAGAAGATGGGGACTGTAAAGTACAAGGAGAAAATTTTGAGTCTGCAAATGCCAGCTCCTTGTTGCTCCTTGGGATTTTAAAACTAGGGTGGTTATTTCTGATGCGCTGTGATTCCTCCTGCATTGTCTTGGGTTGGAAACATCTTGTGTTCGATTGTCACTCACCAAAAGCAACATCAGTGGTACTATCTGAATGTCCCTCTTAGATAGCAACAGGAACTGTGGGGCTTGGCTCCTTCCCCGTGGATCTGCTGCCAGAATATGATGCGCCTTGTCCAAGTGACCATCCTTTGCCTCCCTATGGATCAATAATCTGCTGTTTGTTTTTGGCTACAGAGTCATTTCAGGTTGTCGTGAGAGGAAATGGATTTCGACATGCCCGTAACGTTGACAGAGTACTCTGCAGCTTCAGGATCAATGACACAGTCACTCTCAGTAAGCTGATTTGATTTCTTTATATATATATTTTTTTCCTGAGTTTGCACTAGCAGGCATTTGCCTGGAAAACATATTGAATTTTCAAATACTTTGGCTGCGAAGCCAATCATTATGGGATGAGGAGAAATTGCAGAAGGGAAAACCAGCCTCAGCACATGGCTCCACGAGGGTAGGAAGAAGACAGGTAGGAACTGTTAAGCTTGGATCCATGGAGAAGGGTAAAGGCATATAATCATGGAATCATTAATGTTGGAATAACCCAGCTCCTGGGAGGTGTTGTTTGCTGACAGAAGTGACAGGCACATTAAAGCCTGAGTGCCCAGTGTTTTTGTGAAGGGTACTGAGAACCATTTAACTGGAGGAATTAACGATCCTATTGTTCTCATCTTGTATACCTGTAAACCCACATAGGAAACCAGATTGCATATTTCATAGCTAATACCACCAGTGACAGTAGAATTCATTTTGGCTAATATGGGATCTATTCAGGTGGTGTTTTGGAGGTAGCCCTGATTCTTTTTATACATAAAATAAATGCATGAATTAGTTCCTTACATGTCAAAGTCTAATGCCTTGACGTTAGACTTGCTCCTACTGCAACATCTGTGCAATTTGCTTTTTGAGGAACAGTTTGCTACCAGTTTGCCTTGTGAAGAATGTCACTAAGCATTCAGAGCAGGCACATTTATAGGACAGTGAATGTGTAACTTGTCCTGAATGCTTCTTTGCTGTTACGTTGGCCTCTTCTGTAGTAGGCACGTTTGGGAGTTGCTGGCTCTTGTGAGAAAGCTTGGCTGACTGTGGCTCGTATAGTTGCTTAATTCAGATACAGTGGATATTGGGGATGTGAAGAGCAAAAGTTGGAGTACAAAGAGTAGAAAGGAGCAGATGGGGTTGGAGAGGGGAATAGGGAAGGAGAGAGATACAAATCAAAGCAAAGAGTGGTCAACCATGGTGAATTTATTGCTGTGGGGGCACTTCCATGCAGCCACAGAGAAAAGTATTGGAGATGTGTGAAGAGGTGAGAGATGGCTTTCAAAACAGAATGGTACCAGGCACTCACAGGTTCCTGCTTGTCTTTCAAGCTCCATGAAATTTAACCCAAGACTTACATGTCCAGAACTCCTTAAATCTCGATCGTGGCTGTGTGTGGGTGTTGAAACATGCTTGGTTTCTCTTGAGGGTTCAGGCCCAAAGTTTTCACAGAATCAAAGAATTGTAGGGGCTGGAAGGGACCTCTAGAGATCATCCAATCCAACCCCCCCTTTTTGTTTGGATCGTGTCTTATGAAGTCTTCTGTATTTCTCTAAGCTGGGCAGGAACCTTCCCTTCTCTCTCCACTCAGAAGTTTCCAATGGAAATCAAACTTCTGTTCAAATATTTGGAAGTTTCCTTTTCATCAAATGTCCAAAATCATTTGGTACAAACTCAAAAGACTTTAGATTTGATTGCTGTCTGCTGTTTTTCAGTTAAAACATGGAAATCTTGCATCAAACACATCATTTGGGTGAAAAGTTTCACTTTATAGAGGAGCTGTTTTCAGTTCAAGAGAGAGGTTAGCAGAGGATTTCTCAGGAGGTTTTCTTTTATGTTAAGAAATGCATGGGTGTGTATAGAGGGAGTTATAAGAGCTACAACAATACTACTCAGCATAACAGAAGTCTCTAAACTTTCAAGTTTAGGAATGCCCATGTTCCCTGCTATGGCTTGACCTGGCCTTCTTTTAAGTCCTGAGCATTCTTCAGACCAGATATCCCTTTGAGAGACTTGTCTTGCTTCTGAGCTTCTAAATGAAGACTGGTTGGGTATTTCAGTGTGCAGTATTTCAATTTTAGGACAACCTGGGGCAATATTTGCAACCTGTGCAAGAGGGGATAAGAGCTACACTTGTGTTATTAAATTACACCCTTACTTTCGTTGTGGTTGCACATAATTATTTTGAATATGGCCAAAACACAGTATTATTTTTCTTATAATGTGACTTTAGCTTGAAGCAACATCCTAAGCAATTAAAATTATGGCTCACATTGTCAGTTATGTTGTTTTTTTTCTAACTCAAATTCTTTGACTGAGAAACCTGAGGGCTGCAGGGGGTCTCTTAGGAAGAAGACTGTTTTTCCTGCTGGTGAAATGAAAGGACTGTTGTTCTTGCTGTTTATTGCAGTCAGGAAAGAGGGGTCATTTTCTAAAAGCTTCAGAGGAGAACAGCAAGCAGGTGGTACCTATGAAACTGCACATCCTGGGAATTAAAGGGATTTGGGCCAATGTGGCCAGAAAATGGCATTAACTAATGTCACAGTTTGTGGACAAGCAAAGAATAAAACACAGTTATCAGCACTGCAACTGTAGGCATTAACTTCAAGATCACCCTTCAAAACATGTCACTGAGTCAGAAGGTGATTAAGAGCCACACTATCTCCTGACAATAATCTGGCACGGCATCTCAATCTTGAAAGCTACAGTGTGAGCAGGGAATGTGATATGACTAACAGATAAAATTAGAGCAAGAACATTAGCTAAATCCTGAGCTGAATTTCTGACTGTAAAATATGCAGTGGTACAACTGGCAGTCTCAACAGTATTGCCTTTAATCCACTGACCTCAAATCTCCCAATGAACTTTTTCGGGGTGTGCTTTACAGTGGGTTAGCATTACTGGGGAATCTATTTTCAGTGCAGTTGGGCTGATAAACAACCACAGAAGGAGATTAAGCAGCATGTGAAGGAAAGCAAAAGGCAGATGTGAGCTCAAGGGAAATGTGCTTTCTGGAGCAGAGATGAAGATGATGCTGAAAATAATCGTTGCAGTGGGACAACAGTCTTTGTTTTGGGAGACTTTTTTTTCCCTTCCCAAGCTACCTATCCAGCACCCAATTGAGTTCAGTAAGAAATGTTTGGGGCGCATCCTTGCTTAAAGGGGATTCTGGTGGACACCAAATGGAACATAAGTCAACAGTGAGCCACTGTACCAATAGAAACCAAATCAGGTTCTGGGTTGCATCTGCAGGGGCATTGCTAACATAGATAGAGGTGTGGTCATCCAATTCTGTTCCACTCTGCTCTGCTTGCTGCATCCAGGTCTGCACCCACAGTTCAAAAAAGCTGCAGGCAGACTGGACACGGTCCAAAGGAAGGCCATGAAGATGATCCAAGGGCTGGAGAACCTGCCTTACATGGAAATACTGAAAGAATTAGATGTCTTTGCCCTAGAGAAGAGGGGACCCCCTGTCACAGTATTCCAGTACTTGAAGGACAGCTACAAGGACAACAGAAGCTCTCTCTTCACAAGAGCACACATAGAGAAGATGAGGGGCAACGGGCACTTCACTGGGTTAGGTTCTGTCTTGACATAAGAAAGACATTTTTTCACAGCAAGATCAACCACCCACTGGTACAACATCCCCGGGGACGTGGTGGAATCCCAGTCTTGGTTTTTATAGTATAATTTGACAGTATTGTGCTAGATAATCTCATCTAGGCTCCCTTTTCCCATGAAAGGTTGTACCTGATCATCTCTCAAGGTCCTTTCCAATCTGGGAAGATTGTAAGAAAAAGATTGAAAGAAGAAAGCTCAGAGCGGAATAGCCTGAAAGATGTGGGCCTTGGCCTTAATTTCTAATTAGAAGTTTTAAAATATGTCTGTATCTTACAGGTCTTAAAGTGTTGGAAGCTGTACATGTAAACTTCTACTCTAGATTTACAGATGGGGGAACTGAAGTACAGTAAAGGTACCTGCTCCCAGTGAGCTTATCACAAGCAGGCATGTGGTCTCTGACCCACAGCCTAGTTCTCTTCCTCCCAGTTCATGGGGGTCCTTCAGTAGCTAGAGACTTGGTGCAGATCTCCTTTTTCAATGGCCATCCTTCTTTTCTCTCCTATGTAAAATCTGTTCAGCACTTTATTTGCTGCTCCATTTTTTCTCTTGTCGATAGCTTGAAAGTTCCCTCTTTACTTGAGGCTACACTGGCTATGACCTGCCATCTGTGCTGCATCCCAATAGCTTCAGAGCTCAGCTTCCTGGCTCTGATGCAAGACATTCATTCCTGGAAACACCCTAAAGTCTTCATAGAGCTGAGAATGTCATCCATCATCTTTTCTCTATTCAGTGCGTCCCATCCGTGGAGACACAAAAACATCCAGTGTTGCCAATGGGAGGAACTGATTGCGAGGGTTACTTCACTCCCAAACACTGTGACCTGGTGCTGGTGGGGGTCAGGAAAAGACTCCTTCCTCCTTTTTTTTTTTTGTGTGTGCTGTCTCTGTATCTGAATAATTTTTTTTACAGTGTCCATCAGCATCATTTCACAGTAGCTTTCAGGAACGTTCAACTTCTCTTATTGCAACCCATGGGCTTTTTTTTTGCTTGAAGCTGTCTTCTTATGTCCACAAAATGACCATGGAAAATAAGGATGAGGGCCAAGTACATCCCCCACTCTCTGACCTGGTGTATTCATTGTGCTCTGAATCAATGCATAGGTGAAAAGTGAGCTCATTCTCCTTGGCACCACGCCAAGACTTCTCAGTTCATTTTGCACAGTCCTAGAGTGCTTGATGCGGTGACCTGGAAGCAAGAGGCCATAAACTCCATTTCTGAGTTCAAACTGTTCCCAGATTGGAAGAATCCAACAGTTGCTCATCAGTATTCCCAGATCCACGTCTCTCCTGGCAGAAATTGGCACAGCTTTGTTCAGTTGAAGATGCTCTACGTGAGAATATATCTCAATACTTTAGCTTTACTGCAGCCTGCAGCTCCAGCTTGTATTCTCCTTTGTCCGCTTAGATGCAAACAGTTTAACGTAAGTGTTAACTCAAAGGGAATTTGATGGAAACCTTATGGAGAGCAGGTGGCTCAGCTGTTTTTGTTTGCTTGAAACTTCTCGGATTCTGATTGTATCAGAGAGGGAGGCATTTTTAAAGATAACACTAAGCCAACGGATCCTGAAATCTTAAATTATCCCCGATGAGATGTAGACCAGCACGGCTAGGACTCGCTGAGGTTAAGGGAGTGAGCTAATAGATTTTTATTGGGATTACTGGCAGAGGAAAGTGGCAGGTGAAGTGAGCGTTGGCTCATAATGTTCATAGCTACAGGATAGAAAAGAAAATAATTAAAAAAAGGAACATCTGTAGAAACCATGAAGAATATTTGGCCGCACAGACTGTAATCAGATGCATGTTCAGCAGCAGTGTGTTTTCTGCCAGCAGCAGGACCTAGGAGAATTGGTTTCAGACTGCGCAGAGTTAAAATTAATTATCCAGTGCAGTGACTTATGACTGCTTTGTGGTGCTAAAATGTCTTTGTCTGCCCAGATTGTGCAGGATCCAGCAAAGATAGCTCTGGGCATGGAGGCAAGCTCTGTCCTAGGCAATTTAAAATTCAGTGGAGGGATGAAAGTTTGGTGAGGAAACAGCATGCACCACAGCAAAGATAGGACCAGACTTTTCGTGTTCTAGTGAATGCTGTGGACACTTGGCCAAAGCTGATTCTTTCAAATTAGCTGGAGTTTTTCAGCACCTGGTAACAGAAGCAAAGAAAAAGAGGCAAGGATGGTGATAGTACAGGATGCTGTGTCCCCAAATTGCCCAGCAAATGCCTTCTAAAAACAGTCTTCTGTTTTCGAAGCAGATTGCTTAATTTACCTTTTCATTCCTTTTTGTTTTTCTGGCAGCACAGTACTTTTCTTGTGATATCTTCCATACTTTCTCACATCCTGACTGCTCTTAGAACAGGAAAGTTCTGCTCTGCAGTTCCACTCCAGTCTCTGATTTCCCTAATTTCATGATACTTTAAGTCTCCATCAAATGTTTCCTTTTTTTTTTCCTAGTGGCTTTTCCCTCTTTCCATTACAGTACTAGTTAACATCTCCCACTGAGCAAACAAACTCCATCAGGATATTCTGAGGATGTGACCTTTGTGAAGGACACAAGCTATGCCCACGTTTCCCCTAGTATTAACAGACGTGTTTCTTGGGTGAAAACATACACCAAGGTGAGCTAGGCATCCTCTTTTGAAGGGTAGATGAAGTCATTACTTGATTAAAAAATAAATCCTAGAATAGCATGGTTTGGAAGGGACCTCAAAGATCATCCAGTTCCAACCTCCCTGCCATGGGAAGGGTTGCCACCCACTAAATCAGGCACCAGATCAGGTTGCTCAGGAGCCCATCCAATCTGACCTTGAATACCTCCAGGGATGGGGCATCCATGGAAATAAAGAGGAATAGTATGAAAATAGGAGGAAGAGTTGTGCTTCCCTCAAATGCTTTCCTGGCCTCTAACAAGTTGATGTGTGGGTACTTGGCTTTGTGTGAAGAAGTGTGATGGGCTCTATGGTAACTTCTCCATGGGCTTGAAGTGCAGCAAAGCATGCCCCTGATGGACTCCTCCTGGTAGTGACCCTGTCATACTGAAGCATGTGCTGCTCTCAGAGCTGCCAGTTGTGAGCATGAGCAAATTAATAGTGCGGTGCCTGCCAAGTTCTGTTAGCAGCTTTTGGGCTATGAGTGCTTGGTGAACAGAGCTGTAAGCACAGCAGATGAACAGAACAGAGACAAAAGAATGGCTCAGAAAAAAAAAATCCTTCCAGATCCCTTCTTTCCATCTAGAGATGATTATGAATGTGATATCATTGCTATGCGCTTATCTCTCTCTTCCCCCCATCCTCTAAACTCAGCTCTGGCTTTGACATTCGAAGCTCATGTGTCCCTACACATAACAGAGCAATCATAGCATGATCTCAATGTGGTTTTCATTACAGCATTGACAAAACATTCTCTCTTTATTTACGGGCCTTCTCATAGGCCGTTCAGTGTTCCAGTGTCTTTCTGCATTCCTACCTCCCCACAAAGTGGATCTGAAATAAAAACTTTGCTTGCGGAGTTGTCACAAGGAGTGGCATAATTAGAGTCAGCCAGGATGAACTGTGATTGGGCTTTTGTAGATGGTGCAGAGAATTATAGAGATACTTTGGGTTTCCAGAGGAGTAATGGAAGTACTCAGGCCCACGATGGCTCAGGGCTACCTATCTCATAGAATCCTACAATTATGAAGGTTGGAAAAGACCTCTAAGGTCATCTAGTCCAACCATCCACCCACCACCAATACTACCTACTAAACCACGTCCGAGTACCACATCGACCCTTTCTGTAAACATCTTCAGGGACAGTGACTCCACCACTTCCCTGGGCAGCTTGCTCCAAGGTTGGTCTCAGGTGTTCAAAGAGAGAACAACCTACTTAGCACAGATGTTCCCGAGGGAATCTCATGTGAGAGCAGACAGGTTCCCCTGCTTTGTCTGTACTAGCCTAACAGAAACCATAGTTATCTCTCCTACAGATGCAGAAGATTAGGTCAAAGTGTTTGGAGATGCACTTTAGTCAAACACAAATCACAAAACCCCCATTATTTAATAAGGGCTATAACAGAAGGAAATTGTTGGTCTGTGATGCATGGAACGTTTGGCAAACAGCTTTTGCAGCCTCTCCTGAACTAACATATTGCAGATATTGCAAGTCCAACAGTCAGCATTGGTAGTATTGAGAAGACAATCTGAAAGCGTTCATGCTTTCTGTAAGAGATCTTTGCAGTCAATTTTCAGTCTGCCCATTGGTTTTTGAATGAGCCATTAACCAAAGAGAAGGCTGTTTTAATTTCAGCTTGATTATATGGCCTAAATACTATCTTTCTTTGTCACCTTGGTTTTTTTGTTCCTCTGGTTTATGGAGTTTTGCTCTTCTATGTTAAAACATCGTGCATATATTGAGGCTGTTATTATTATAGTTGGGAAGTACTCCAAGTCCAGGCTTGCCAAAAGGCTACACCCTGCTAATGGCAAAAGAAACTACACACTAATGCTGGGACTAATAGATTTTACAGGCTACGGATAGCTGTTAAGAGGTATAGGAATGCTGGATAGTGAATTACGGGAATTTGAGCAGTAGAAAGTACCTTGTTGAAAGGGCATCTATAGAAAACAGATGTATTCTGGGGAGATGTTTGACCCTTCTCCATTTCTGCACACAGCTGTGAAGAGGTCATTAGTTTTAGCTACCTGTTTATACTGTGTCCTATAGACTTCTTTTACACTGAGAGCCTTATTTTGCTTGATGGAGTGATCAGGTGTGCACAGGTGAGGAGCAAAAAGCGTGCTCCTTCCTGGAGGTGGACTTTCTCAAAGGTGAAGCGCTGCAACGCTTCCCGAGGCTCTGCCCATAACTGGTGTCTGCAATGCATTTCTGTAAATCTGGCAAAGGATTCTAGATGACTTCTGCAGGGCTGCAAGGCCAGCTAGCGGCCGAGCTGAGAAGGGAAATTGTTTCCTGTGCAGCAAAATCAGCAACACGGAGCAGCCCCTGCCTTCCCAGCATCTCCACCAGCATCGTCAGCTGACACGAGTCCAAACCACAGCGTTCAGCTTTGGCATGAGATCTGGAGCTCAGGAGCATTGGGCCCATCTCTTACTGCACGGGAATACAGCAAGTTTTTATGGAGCCTGCAAAAAAAAAAAAAAAAGAAAAAAGAAAAAAATCATCCTTTCAAATGTGTCCTGCAGATAGAGGTGCAATAGCAGATGAGAAGTGTTGTTTTGCTTGGTTTCTCAATGTAAGTTTTCCAGGAAGGAGTCGGATGGCCAGAGTTTTGCAAACTGAACGGATCCTCTTTTGTTTAGAGCTAAGAAATAGTCACTCATTTTTGTGGCGAAACACGAGCATTCTCCAAACAAAATAATCTCTCCCTGTAGCCAACCCTGCCAGCCATGAGACTGATGCACTTTCTAGAAAGGCATAGTGCAGTGCAAGTGAGGGGATGGGAAAGGAGAGAAACAGAAACAAAAAGCTGAGGAGTTCCAGTGCAAAATCAAACCAGCTTTTGTTTTAGTGAGTGCTGGCATGGAGCATGCCTTGGCTGCTCTTGTTAGCAAAGGAGAAAACATGACACCAGTCTTCACTCTCTTGTTGTACGTGCACTGAGACAATGTCATAAACTGATGGGAGTTAATTATACCTTCATGAATCAGGGTGAAAACAACACCAGAATGCCACAGGGCAATGTACTCACCACCTGTATGCATCTTCCGTGCTTGGGCAAAGTCAGTGGGAAACGCTACCAGTTTGCTTGGCTACTCCACTGCAAAACTGAGTGCCTGCATGTGATGCAAGCTCACCATGAAGCCAGTGCTATGCTCTGTGTTATGTGAAGTGTCAGCATCGCAGTGTGCTTTAAATACCTGTTGTCTGTCAGGCTCTCTCTTCGTGAGAGTGTTGCCTTGTCGATGGTGTGGGGCTAGCAAGGGAAAACCCCATGCTAAAAACATCTGCTCTTAATGTTTAGCGTAGTGGAAATGTTAGTACGTGTTCTTGTAGTGAGGCTAAGGGAAAGCAGGAGTAATATATGGTACTTTCCAGGCCAGCAGCAAGAGCAGGGATCCAGAGGGATCACAGAAGCTTGAAGGCTGCTCTCAGTAGCCGAGTCATGATGCAGAAGTGAAGCCTGTCTGTGCAAACCGGACGGCTGGCTGCCATGTTTCATTTTTCAGCTGTTTGCCTGTGTGTTAACAGCCCTTAACAAAGCAATGCTGTGGGCAATGCAGAAATTCAAGTGTGTGTATATAGGCATGGGATTTGCTGGAAACATAAGGAAAACTTCAGTGAAAGCTACAACTTTTCAGTACCATTTCATTTTTTGACAGAGTGTAAAAAAATAAGCATTCCCGAACCTGCTTTAGGAAATCATCTTTTATTTACTGCCAAAGCAAAGAAATAGACCACTACGAAATAGGGATTATAATGTGCAATAGGAATTACCAGAACAATGTTTTTTCTTTCTACAATTCTGCATTCAGTTAAAACTTCTCTTGTAGGAATGTCTGGGAGAGAGAGCTTGACTCAGTGAGTCTTGCTCCTGCACCAAGGGGATAAATTCTTGCAGCCTCTATCTTGTCCCTTCTTCATGCTTCATTCACTGCAGTAAAATGTGCTGTGTAGCCCTGGTTCAGAGTGAGCCCTGCTGAGCTCTAACCACCAAGAATGGGGCCAGTGTTAGAGTTGGGTTGGGTTAGAGTTGGATTTGTCTTATGGCTGGGGTTAGAGTTGGGTTAGGGTTATGATTAGGAGTATAATTAAGTTTGATTTAAGGTTAGGGTTCGGTCTGAGTGTTGGTGTTAGGGTTATTGTGCTCCACTGCTATCACCCAGATCTTTATTAGACAACATCCATGTGAACAAATCTCCTAGCAGCCAAGATTGAACAAGGCTCACAGCTGATGCTTCTTTCAAGATTACCACACTCTTTGGCTTTTGTCTCTTCGTGGCTTTTCCTTTTTCCATTGGCACCTTAAATGGAATTGTAGCTCAAAAACAAATGACCGGGCAGAATAGACCAGTTCAACTATTCATTAGATTGCTAAACAATTTGGCTAAACTCTCATTTGTGCTCCTTTCCATCCCATTTCTGTCAGTGATGCCAGTTAGGCGCTGAACGCTGGCTGTTTCTTATCTTCCTTCCACGTTGCCCGTGTTAATGCTCCCTGGGAAGATAAGTGAGTTCACTGTGCAGTTATGAAGTTGTTTTTCTTGGTTGTAGACCCTGGTTTTACTTTCTGTATTTCAAACAGCAAAACAAGGTGGTGATATATTGCTCTGCTGTTTAACACAGTGCCGTGGAAGGAAGGACTCCTCCAACCTACAGTGTATGGTGATGAGACTTAAGATTTGGATTTATGATAGGATTGAAATCTGCCAAGATCTCAAAGAAAATTAAAATTTTAACTGGAAATTTTTAGGAAATCTGACAATACTTGCTAACTGCTCTCATTTCATATATGTGTAAGCATATCTAGAGAAGACCCTAGAGATGGTTCTAACTACAGCTGGAAGAAAGCTTCCTGATGATGCAGTGACACGCTTCTGGAAACTGCTGATTCAGCAGAATCAAACTGTTCTGTAGGAATGTGTGGTTTCCAGCCAAAAGTAAAAGAAACCAGCCTGTCTGCCTGGTTTTCTGCCAACTTGCCTCATCTCTGGTCAGCTGGCAAATGGGCTGGGAAGTTCCTTAGGATCCCCATTTCTCTGGTGATTAGGGAGATAGTATGAAGTTCTGAGTCTACAAATGAGCGTTGGCTGATGTTCCTGTTTCCAAGGCAAACTCCTATTGTTATTTTTTTTTCACTCTGCTTTAAAAACTGTAGCAGAGGTAGGAAGGTTTAATTTAGGTTCAGACAACTCTGCCTTGAAGTTGTGAGATTTTCCATAAATACAGTTTTTTTCATCCAGCTTTTATTTCCAGTCATAAGTGATCTATTGCACTGGACTTGTTGGCCCTTGTGGGTCTCTTCCAACTTGAGATATTCTACGATTCTACATCCAAGCCTCCTGTACAGAGAGGCTGTGACGATTTTCTCTGCACATTCAGAAAGCTTTGGGTCTTCAGTTCTGTTGTGACTCAGATGTGGGGCATGGGGGACTTCAGCAGCACACAGTGGCTGAAGGAATGGGGAGGATGCTGCCTACAGAATGGGGCTGGCAGACAGTGCTGGGCTTCTGATGCCTTGAACCCTACTGTAGGGCATCACAAGTGAGGAAGAACATTATTCTAAGCTGTGTCTCTAGGTCTGTGTTACTGATCTGGTAATAAATCTTCGTATCTCTCTTTTTTTTTTCTTTTTCCCCAGATGAGAAGCCTTTTGTCGTGGAAGATACCTATTTACTCTGCCCAGCACCTGTGCTACGAGAAGTTGGCATGTATGTTTTTTCTACATACTCTAATACTTACTTTGCCTATGGGGAAATGATAGTCTGCCTCATCTCTCTATACTCCGTTGTTCTTATGTGCAACTAGTTCTAACGTTGTCATTTGTATTTCACCTTTGAGGAGCTCATAGTTTCTAGACCATTAATTTTTAGATTAACGCAGAATGTTGTTCACTATCACTGGCTGGGGTTTATCAGGTATGGCACATCTGAATGCAAAAAACTGGCTACAGCATGTTTGCATTGCTAGTATCAATAGATTTACAGGTCGTCTTTGAAACTATCTCAACTCTGGGTAGTTTATTAATAGGAGAGTCAGTAATCTTCTCAATGACAGAAAAACATTCCTGCCTCAAATGGGGAAAGCTTTGCTGCTGATCCTAAAGTCCAAGTTCCAGAGGATGTTATCTGGAAGAGGATTGTGGACAGGCAGCCCCGACTTATTTCTTTGGTGTTTTTTTTCAGGGAGGCAGCTCTCCAAGTTAGCATGAACGATGGTCTAAGCTTCATCTCCAGCTCTGTCATCATCTCCAGCACACACTGTGTAAGTTCTCATTCATCTACTTGTGATGATTCAGTAAGGATGGTGGTACTTAACAACAGATGTGTTTGGTACACTGGTATTAAGATTCCCAATTTAGCCTGGCGTGGGAGGGACTTGTTTCCCTCTTTTCAAGGTGAGCCTGTGAGCACAGCAATGCAGCATTTTCTGTGCCATAATATGACAAAGCTCTTGTGCCTTCAGTAAACACCTTGACCCTTATTTCTACATGCACAGGTCAGAATAGAACTAGCAGCCCAGGTCTGGAGGTATCCATGCCTTGTTGCCCAATGCAAAATGAACAAGAGGCATGTCTTGTGGCTTTTTAGCCAGTCTGCATCAAGAGTGGTGCTGCCAGTGGTGAAAGACACACAGAGGTTGTGATTGCACTCTTTGTCTCTTTCTATGCAACATTTAAATGATTTGGAAAATGTAAAGATGGGGCCAGGAGATGGACTCAGTGATCCTTATGGGTCCCTTCCAACCTGACTCCCAAATACACATATTTGAAGAGCAGGGCAGATGGAGTGTTAGCATCTGTATCCAATAGGCTTTTTTATCACCACAGAGAGCAAAACTTTTAGCTAGTTTTCATGATAAGAAAGTTGGGCCAGTTTCTCATTAGTTTAATACTGAAGCGATTTTAGACTGGTAGAGGTCCTGATCTTTATTTAATATTTAAGTCTCCTAGGAACAAGATCGCAAAATAAATATCAGTTTTATCAGACAGTGAATGCTCTAAGAGAAGGAAAACATTTTCCATCTGAGGCAAATAGGTCACTTCTTGGCAAGGAACAAGGGATCAAGGCCTTTGCCTTGAATGCATCACAGCTTCGGTGCTGTAATTCAGCAAGCCCTGTCTCCTGTGGCTGCCAGAGGACTCAGTACTCCTGTGCTCACGTTGTGTCATCCAGTGCCAACTGCCAGCTGCTGGAAATGGGGTACTGGGAATTTTTGCCTTGCCCAGCACAATCATTTATGTGAGGTTTTTCCCAATTACGCTGCCTTCATATACAAATAGTGATCATGTGGCAAACATAATGTTCTTGAGCATTTGTCCCTTTTAGGAAATGACAGTTTTGTGTCTCTTGAATGCAGCAATGCACATCCCTGTGTAGCAGAAACTCGCTCCCTCTGGGAACAGACAGCTTTAGCTTGAACCCATACTGCCTCACTGAAGTCATTATTTGCATTTTTTCCACTTGAGGTGTAAAATCTGCTACAGCATTTCAATGTGGAGAAAATGAGAGCAGGTTTGGAATGAGGGCATATATAATGACTGATTTAATCTCCTTCCTGCTCTGCTGAGAAAGAATGAAAGACATTCTCTTTTCCAGCATTAAGTGACACTGCTTGTCAGTACTCTCAGCACCACATTAGACCTCACTGGTGAATGCTGTTGGGGGTTTGGGGCTTTTTGCTGTTTTTCCTATTCTAAAGGAGACATAGATACAGCTGAGGCAGCCTCACAACTTCTACATGTTCTTTCAAATCTGGGCATACAAACCTGCAGATGGAATCCTTTTGCCTGTATTGCGCATGTCCATGGTGCTTCATGGGACCTCTTGCTTTGCAAAGCTTTCTGATGCCTGAAATATGGTAGGCTTCGTGGTTTGCAGCCAAATAAATGCAAGGGATGCCTTGAATTCAACAGACTAGGCTCTTTTAGTCTTCCTTTTGCTCAATTGGTTGTGCTTTCCTGTATCAGAGTACAAGCATGGCAATATACGCTTTTATTCCTCATTTCCAAGCGTCTCAAGAAACTACTCATTCATGTTCCTAAAATAAAATTGCCAGAAGTGCTTAAATTCTGTTTTTAAAGTGAGTATTCAGGCCGCCCTGGTTCTTTACTGCAGTTCTCTCCTCTGATGAAAGCTAGCTGATTTTCCATGTAAGAAAAGAAGACAGAAGACCTTTGTAAAGACGCTTTTGCTGCAGAGGATCTTCCAGAATTTCCATTTTAAAGTACATTTCGGGAAGACTTGCAGTCACTCAGCTGAATCTGGTGGAGATGAATTGAAAAAAAATATATCAACATTCTTCTTCCAAATTGGACCAGTGATTTTCAAGCCCCAGTTATGAACCAGCCCACAGGAGGTCTTTGGTGGCTTTGTTTTGTTTTTCTTTCTCAGGATTTTCAAGATGAGTTTTCAGAGGCAAAGGAGTTGATTTACATACGTGAAGCCCTTTTAAGTCCCTTATGGTGAGGATCAGTCTGGAACTTGCACTCACCCATTAGCCACCAGATGAAATTCCAAATGGAAGGTCTTTGTGATGAGTAAGGAAGTATCAGAGCTCATCTCAAGTCTGATCTCAGGCAAGAGTGACCTCTTATTAAAGTTTATTTGTCATTTTCTGGAGCTGGTAAGAACCACTGACCATGGGATTCGACAGGACCACTTGGTTTTAAGAGTGCAGTCTTCATCACAAAGAGTGAAAGAACGAAATGTGGGTTATACCAAGATTACCTCAACATGAAGGTGAAACTCCGTTTTATGTCGAATTTCATGGCTTTCATTTTTGAATCAGCACAAGGAATGCATAGCCCCGAAAGAGAACGGTGGCATGTAGGATCATAAGCTCCACTTGCTGGGAGAAACTGGTTTTGATTCTATTTCTTCTGCTGTTGGATTTGCCCATGCTCCAGAGCTGAGTTATGAACTTGTTGAAAACCTGAGTGCACACACCTGAACTGAGAGCTGATAAGGTTCATGTTATTGGGCTCTTGTAGCAGTGAGACACAGCTGCAAAATGGCAACCAAAGCATGCCAACCCCAGTTACTCGTGTATCCATAGGTGGGTAGGACTGGAGCATATGCTGTCTCAGATCCCCTAGTGGTGATGTGCAAAAAGAAGCACATACTCCAATGGGATGGACCTGGGTGGGCTGTGTCCTGCTGGCTTTTGCAGGGTGCTTAGAGCAGCAGAGGCCTGTATGTCCTCTTGCTGGAGGAATGCAGTGATTTCTGTTTATTTGTCAAAAATTGGGCCAGACACAGGAGCTGTTGTGGTCGGGCAAAGCATTTGTTTTATTAACTTATGGAATGCAGCTGAAACCCTCTAGCTCAGGCAGCATGATGCTGCCTGCAGTGAATGAAGCCCGCTCGTGTCCTCTCTGTGGATGGCCAGTGCTATTTTTTATTCAGAGACTTTGCTAACCCAACACCCCAGACCGTGGATTACTGTCTGGCTTTTGGTAAAGCTGCTACGATTGAAAGGTTGGTTTCATTTCAAAAGCAAGAGGGTAACAGTGTGTAAATCAGGGGCTGCAGGCAGGATTTTAATCCTGCCCTCCACAAAATCTACGTATTAAGCTAAGATGGGGCTGTCCTGAGTGTAATTTAGGGTGGTATTTGGCCTGGGGTGTGAGACCACTGGCAGCTACCCCACCAGAACAAGGGAATGGATGGAATGAGAGCATTTTTAAGGCTGGAGACAGCGTGCTGTTTGTGTGCTTAGCTGGGGGATGAGATGCCAGCATCTCCAGTATGACAAAACTCAGCTGGCTGGAAGGATTTGATGAATTTGTCTCTTTGCTTGCTTGTCTTGGAGAGTTACGGATTTATTTCTCTGAAGTTGGTTTTTCAATATTTGCACCTCTTAAAGAATATTTTTCTTCCATTTTAAAGCTCCCTGTGGTGGAAGGAATCTCCTTTCCAAATAATGAGCAAACAGACAGCATTGTTACTGCATTACTTAAGCAGAAGAGAGCAAAATCATGCAGGGACATCCAGGTGACCTCTGCTGCTGGCAGAAGGAGCAGCCCTGAGTACTGAAGCCTGCAAAGGTTGGGCACATGGAGGAGCAGGGCATTGCTTCTTAAGAAGCGACTTCAAGGCTACAGCATCATGCTGGCCCAAGGAGAAGCTGGGCTTGTTCCCCTCTGTGCTTTTGGACAAAATCATCTCTCCTTTGTAGAATCCAGTACAGATTAAAAGCCTTTTCTCTCTCCAACTCTTGGAACCAGTCATTGATTTCTTGGACTGACAACAGGAGAAGGCTGTCCTTGAAGGTATTTAGGAGGCCTGCAGAAGTATCCTGGGCATCTGTTTTGCAACTGTGTCTTCCAGGTCTGAGTTTCCAGGAACTATTCGGATTACAAGTAACGTTTAGGTATCAAAACTCACCATTGTTGCCTCCGTCGCTTGATTCAATGTGGACAGAGTCCTCTCCTAGGAGGCAGGACATTCCCATCCTGACTACTTTCCTGAATACCTTCTTCATCCAGCAAAGTCTGGTATGTCTGCTTTGCAGGTGTATTAAGTGTCCTTGGTCACTGCTGTCAAGGTCCTTATGCAGTGTGCTTGTAGAAGCCAGAGGCATCTGGTGGCTGAATAAAGCTATCAGTGACTGCAGGAAGTGCTTCAGAAACAATTTGTCAGGCTTAGATGTGACATTCCAGCGCTTAAAGGCTGTATTTCCACAGATCATGAAAGACTGAATTCTCGTTGTTCTGTTTCCTCACCTTTTAAGATTAGAATTTTTTTTACTGCATTTATAGAAGAGACACTGAGTTGGAAAGTAAAGGTGAATGTCATTTCCAGTCCCAGTCTGTAAGCTGACAGCTTACCCTGTTGCTCCAGGCGTTCTCACATGGTTGCACACTTTCTTTTACCTGACAGACCATAATATTCTCATTAGATGGCATATAATCAATGGTGAGAGGTTAAAAAGTAGTTCTGTTCTCCTGCTGGCATCAGTGGACCTTAGATATAGACTATAGCTTACTCTCTGCTAAACATATCAACCCCCCATCTTGCAGCACCCAGTGTAAGGCATAGAGCCTTAGAGAGGTGCAATGGGAGCCAAGCATCCCGAGCATCCTCAGCCCACCAGTGCTAAGAATTAAAAACGTGTATGTGTCTATTTCTCAGCTGTTAACCTCAGCACACAGTCTTGCAGTTTCATGTGCAGACTTGCCCTGCGTCAGACTTCAGTGCTGTGAGCATTGCTTTCATGTGCTTGTGTGCTGTGCTCAGCAGGTAATGGCTGGTGGAGTTGGGAAAGCCTTAAAGAAGGGATTTGCTCCTCTTCCCATGTCAGGAGTTTTCTGAAGAACTGAAAGAGGGAGGAAGTATGTGCAGGCTGCACACCAAGCGTTGTCAGGAGATGTACAATAGAGGAAGTAATTAACGAGGCAGCGTTCACAGGCAGGAAGTCAGTCCTACTCCACTGCTGCCAAGTTCTTCAGTGCAGAGAGAGAGAGCATCTTGGATGGAAGCCAGGATGGGAATTAAAATAAGCCTTTGTTCATTTTCTAAAGGGCTCCCAGAAGAGCAAAAACCACTAATGACCTCTTGCACTAGCAGCTCTCAAAACTGGAAGGGAGGTGAAAAGTGCAGGGCTGGAGTGACCATGTAAAGTGGGTCTCCTGGGCAGCTCTGATGATTCAGTTGGAAGAGCAATCCCCTGTACCACCTAGTGAGAAACACGTGGTGCTGCTCTGCAAGGAGAGACGATGAATCATAGAATCGTTTGAATTGGAAGGAACCTTTGAAGGTCATCTAGGCCAACTCCCCTGCAGTGAACAGGGACACCTACAGCAAGGTCAGGGTGCTCAGAGCCCCATCCAGCCTGACCTCCAGGAATGGGGCATCCACCTCCATCCAATGGAGGCACCCATATGCAGGGTGGGAGAACATTTCTGCTGCAGGATGTTAATCTTCCGATGACTGAAAGTTGTTTTTGTTTGCCATGTGTATAGAGTTCTCAGTGGACATCTTCCTGTGTCATACTCAGGCAGTGATTCAGGAGCAGAGCTAGGGGAATTGTGCTTGTAAAGATGAGACCTTCAGATGAAGAGAGATGTGTTGGGCTGGGGTGTTTTGGGGGAGAGGTTGCATTTGGGAGGCCTATGCAATACCTAAACTGAGGTTGCTCCTATCCAGTGCTAATAGATACCAGCTTTGCCTTACCTGAGAGGTTGGTGTTGCAAACCTGCACCCACCATTCTGGGAGGAAATAGTGTCTGGTCCTCCATTTCCAATTGCAAGGATACATGAGACGTTGAAGCAAGCTGGAAAAAAAGAATTGGGTCTCATCCCTCCAATAGGTGTTGCTTTTGACAAAAGGATGTGAGTACTGACGCGCCTTTCTCCATCTTTGAATCCCCTTTTTTTTGTTTTTCTGTGGCTGTTTGAAAGAGATTGGAGGAATTTGTAAGTTTAGTTAAACAATAGTGGGTGGATTTTGTCTTCAAATATGGAGAAAGAGAAGGTCAGAAATTCAAGAAAGCACTGCAGGCCTGTAGTAAAATCTGATGACTCCCTGCAGTGAAGGGTTTTTTATTCAGAAGGAATGTGATGCAGTGCTAACACAGGGTTTTTTCAATTGTGACTTTGTTCTGGGCTGCACAATTAAGGCTCTGCTACTTATCACCGTTCCTGAGTCTGCAGGCAATTAAAGTGCATTTACTATTGTATCAATAGAGGCTTTATGAAACTGCAGAGTAAATCTAATGAGCCCTTTCCTAGGCCCTTGACCTGTGTATTATTAGTTGAGGCATTGCTCTGTGGGAACTCCAGGGCGCACGATTTCAGGTCTGTTTCTAAAATAAATTGCTCTTAGTTGTTTTATGCTGCAAATATAGTAGGCAGTGAATGATTTTGCCTCTCAGGTCACCCTAAGAGTTAAATCTGCAGAAATTATTTCACTCCGATATTGTTGCATGGGCGGTTTTATAACGCCCTTAAGTGAGGTTGGCGTTTTAAAACAGCATGCTCCTAAGATGTGGAAAATAGGATTCCCAAAAGAGGCCAATACATTGGGAGTGGAGGAAGAATCACAGAATGGACGTTTGGAAAAGCTCTTCTCCTCAGGGCTGCTCTCAAGTTCTTCTCCCATCTGTACTCATATCTGGGATTGCCCCAACCCAAGTGCAACACCTTGCCCTCATTGAACCTCATTAATTTCTTGTGGGCCCACTTCTCAAGCTTGTCCGGGCCCCTTTGGATGGCATCCTTTCCTTACACGCTACCCAATGTGATTCCAATTTAAACAAAATTTCAGAAGGAAACTTGTCCCATACATCTTACTGTGTGGGTTCAGGCCATGCTGGTGTTTGCTTAACCTTGCTGAACTCATGGCAAGCTGCCTGTGGCAGCCCATGAGGAACGTCACTGGTTCAGCCTAGGGGGGTATGTAAGAGTGTTAGCTCAGGACGGTGCTGCTTAGATTTTCATTTTTTTTTTTTTTTTTAACAAAGTTGCTTAAGTGCTACAAACCTCAGACACACAGAGGCAAGGCATTCCAGAGCTGCAGCATGCTGTTTTCCTTCCTTTCCTGTCTTGCAAAGAAGTAAACCCAAATCAAGCCATAAATGGCTGTTGTTATGACAAAATGTAATTCCACTGAATTTTGTCTATTATTCCAGTTGCTATTCACCTCCCAGAATGAATTTAGCATTCTTCTGTTGAGGGCTGCCTTCAGGCACAAATGGAAACCAAAATAACTGCTTAGGTTTCACCTCAAAGACTTTGCTTTTTAGCTCTAAGTGTCGAGGGACAGGAGAGGGCTCTTTCAGAATAGGAGCTCCTCAGTCAAAATGGAAACACCTCCAACTGGGTAGGTGCCCATCAAATGAAGGGTTTTTGATTGAATTGAGGGGAAGATCATCTGTTCCACCAGACCCTGTTTTTTGTAGTGCCAACTCCCAGATGCAATGCCTTATGTTGCAAGACTGGGAAAACCTGAATTTTACCCTTAATTCTGCCCTATCTGTCTTCTGGAGTTCTTGCTAACACTTCTGTTTATCTGGAAACTTCTGGGTATTTCTTATGAACGAAAAATTGAGTGTGTTTTCCTAAGTATAAACACTGCAATTGCAGATTAGAGAAATGTTCTCTCCTACCAAAGATCTTCTCTTGTACCAGAGGGAGCAATAATTACTCCTCCTTCCCTCCATGTGTGAACCCTTCAGGACAAGGGCTGTCTTTTGCTCTGGGTTTGTACAGCATGCGGTAAAGTGAGGCTTCACTGGTGTTTATATTGTGCTGTAAAGCAAATAACCGAGGATGCTGGAAGAATCTTTTCTGTAAACAGGCTCTCATCTTCTTTCAGCTGTGAAAGGAAGGGAGGAAAATAGATCATTGCCAAAGGAGCTCCCATTTCACAGCACAGTAAAGTTGGAAAAGTGAAGCTGAAAGCATGTAGACTGGGTGACCCAGAACAGGTGTTTCTTGCTCACGTCTCCTCCTGAGCTTGGCTCCCACTCAAGCTACTACACATAGACTGTGATCAAAGAGGTTAGGATTACAGAATACTGTGTTCAGTGAGATTCCATTTCCTTTTAGAAATTAGACTGGATTGTTATACTAAAAATAAGAATAATAATGAAGTTCCTATGCGTATGTGATGATAGGCATCGGTTTCTGTTGCAGTGATGGGGGCATTCCCAAGAGAGTCAGGTTCTATGGTTGTATTCCAGGAAGAAATGGTGATCATTCCCTTCACAATAAAAGATACCTGAATCTGATGTGCAAAGGCCTGGGTCATCCTTTGTCTTCCTTCTCCTCTGCTAAGCCTCTTTCTCCTTTCTCTCCCATGAGAAAATCTCTGTGAGAATTCGGATGCTCATTCAAGCACTGTAGTCAAGATTGTTGTAAAGTCTTTTAGCAGCACTTCGCTCTTTTCCTGTTAACACCCTTGACGTGCTTTCAGGTTGCCACTGCTCTTCCCAGTGAGAAAATGTAAAAAGAGTGTAGATTTCAATGTGCAGGATGCTGGGCTGGGATAGAAACGTGCATGTCTCTTGGGATTTTGCTGTATAAGTGTCATTTAAGTTATTGTGAGTCACTCTAAAGGCAGTCTTGGTGAGGTGGCTGCATTGTTGTTCCGAGGTAGCAGAATAGGTCTCACGTTGCATTCCCAACACGGGAGCAGTAATGCTGTCAGCTTTCCAGCCTGCCCAGTGTGAGAATGGCTGGAAAGGCTCCAAGATGCTCTGCTGCACGGCATGGGATCGATGATCCTTGGAGCAGCTAGCTGGTAAGGGAGCATCACTTCTGTGATCCTACTTTCTGATGAAGTCATTAGGAGTTAGAATGAACTCCTAAAGCCAAGTGCTTGATGCATGTGTTCAACAGAAGTCCATCCTTCTTAGGCACACCACAAAGTCAGCACATTTAAACACATGCTTCAAGTTAAATCCATGTACTGTTGTGGTAATGAGCATGCACGCTAACAACCGCCCTCTCCCTATAAATCAGTGGTGCATTAATTCATCAACAACAGTGCATGAGCACATTTGTTAGATGCACCTAGTACTTCATTTATCTCTCCTGAACTTCAGTAGTCAAAGCTTTCAGGAGTCCATACACTTGGAAGTTCCACGTTCCAATTCTGGAATATCTACTGTATGCTGCAGATGCCAATGCAGTAAAGCGAGAAACTATGAAATAAAACCTTAAAAATAATTAGGATTCAAACAAAACAAAGACAAATTCCCATCTGATGTGTAGTAGCTTTTCTTGTTTGAAACCCTCAGACATAAGCCATCAAAAAGTCAACAAGGAGATTTATGTGTGTTTCTCTTAGAAGCACCCTGGATGCCTGAGATGAAAGAGAGTCTCAGAGTCACTGATGCTGTCTTAGCTTTGTCTGTCTGCATGACTGCATTCCTGCAAGATTTTAGGAATGATCTTGGGCAGCAGCACTGGTAGGCAACAAGAGAAGTGTAGATGAGTCATTTCCCTGGAGCGGTCATCCCTGTTTGCTGACTCCTGAAGGAATGTGCATGCACCTAATCATGACCTCTTAGATAAGATCTTCCCAGGGTTTGTGTGTGTGCCCTAGAGGAATGTCTTGCTTTGGAGGACAGCACATTGCTGAATTTTTGTGGGTAGACTTAAGGAAATAGCCTGTGCCATGTTCTGGGTTGGACTTTCCCATCCCTCACCAATCGAGGTACCTGTAGCTTGAGACGTGGGCCAGGTTCCTTTCTCATGACAAAAGAATTCCCCCCAGTCACGGTTTGGCTCCTCAAAGCCCAACACATGTCAACACTATTTTCTGAGTAAAAGCACATATATATATATATATATATGTATGTATGTGCGTATCCATGTATGAGGAAATGCCTCAAATCTCCCGTTTCAGATTTCTTGATATCTTTATATTTCACAGTATCATCCAGAGGTTGTTTTCCATTGATCTTCAACTGCCAGCAATACTTGCAGCATTTTCTTGGACTCTTTGGCAGGGAAAAGACAGCTCCAAGGCACTGATGCCTTGCTTTCTCTACCAGCATTTTGTTTCGAAGTCTACATGGCTGAGGTTTCACATGTCAAAACATCATGCTGACTTTCTTGTAGAGTTTCTTGATACAATAGCAAGGCGTTTCAAAACAATGGCTCCAAGCATCATCTAGGTCTTCAGCAGCTGTCTGGAAGCAAGTTGTTAATGTTTTGTCTTTAGTTTATAGTTGGCAGAAGCAGTAACAGAACCTTAGCTCAATTTTTCACATGTGATGGAGTTGTAGATTCTTGATCATGCTACAGGCCCAGGCAGCACAGTTTCATCTCAGTATAAGCATTCCAAATAAATCCCAATGGGAAAGTAGCACTGATTTCAGATAACTCTCTGTACTTAGGGGCTAGCATGCTTCATTTCTGTAGATATTTCACAGGAACTCCAGTAGTTAAGTGTTAAAATTCTTCTTTGTCTTCAAAATGAAAGTTGTTTTTGTCGTCTGCGTTGACAACCTTTATTCAATACGTGTGTCGAACACAGCTCATTGAATTATTCCAGCATTTGTGTCACTCTTCCAAATTTTCATTTAAAAATAACTGAATGGAAACAGATATTTCAAAAGCCTTCACCAGCCCTATTTAACCAGCTTTAAGACAGGGAGAAAGACTCAAAAACGTCCGTGGAACTTTTGTGATCTGTTCTAGCAGGCGTATTTTCCCTCTTGTTTATTATTCAGCTTGGGTAGCGGCACTTAACATCTAAGCAAAGTTCAAGCTCTATGAAACTATGGTTGCTACGCAGAATGATTACTAAATTATAGCAGAAACTGGCAATATAAAGGTAAAACAAAAGAAAAGCAAGATTTGGGTCGCTTTGGTGATTATGGTAGGTTTTATTATGTACATATGTGTTGTCCAAGCCTGACTTGCTAGGGTTTCCTCATAGCCCAGCTCACAGCAGTGACAGTGTAATCAGAGCAAATAAAGACTGAATTTGTAGATTAAGGGTCTTGATTTGATGTGTAGTAGCTGTGGCTGAGCCCAGAAAATTCAGCTCATATCTGTCCAGAGTATTTTTCATCTTTGTTCAAGTCTAAGAAAAGGAATTAATACCAACCCCACATTCGTGTGTGTGTGTCTGGTTTTGATATCGGAAGACGGCTCATTCCTGTAGGCTTGTCATGCAGTGCTGGCTTTGAGAGGCATTACCTGAGTGAGAAATGTAAGTTTTGGCAAATGAAATCCTTTCAGCTCCTCTGGACTGTTTCATTGCTGAGAGATGCAGAATACCAGCTGGCCACATCAGCTGCCTTGCAGAGATCCAGATGTGTTGGAGTAATGTAAACTTCTCTTTGCAGTGCAAACAAATTCCGTTAAAAACCGGTTAAAAGACCACTTTAATTTGCCTTGTATTTCTGCAAATTGCTCTTAAATTATTCTTAATGACAAAATTTATTTCAATGTAGGCACAAAAGGGGCAGGTAACCATTAGACATAAAAAGCCTTCCGTCTTTCCTCTATGATTTCATAGCAACAAAGAGTCAGAATCACATATTCTAAAGTGCTTAACATCAGCACGTTCCACTTTGCAGATGATGGATGTTACTTCATGCCATCTGTCTAAAGGAACAACACCAAAATATACAGCTCTGTCTTCTCAAATGAGTTTTATTTTGTGTCAGGGTCCAGTTTCCATTTCCAGAGATGTCTTGGGTGAATTCTCCTGTGCGGACTACATCTCTTTTATTTCCAAGTGTCAAAGATCAGATTGTCTTGATCCAAGATGTCCAGAAATGTCTTCTGCACTAGAAGAAGGTTTGGAAAATGCTCTTAAACTTGATTGTTTTTCCATTATTCTTACCATTTTGGTATGATGGGAGATCATCTGGCCACTGAATTAGAGTGACTTAAGCAGGCACCCAATTTTCCCATCTTGCAGGTCAGTCTGCTCTTGAATGTGTCCTTAGTCTGACTTGGTGATCTTGACATTTGGGTGGGGTTTTTATATGCCTGACTCCTATATTGGGAACTTCTCAAACAGGCTTAAGTCAGGACTGCCTGCTTGCTTATCTCAGAACAGGGCAATACTGGGGAGACATGCTATAGGGAAGCTGGCATGACTTAGAGAGCTGAGAACATCTGCTTTGGGTTAAATCTAATCAACAAGAAATAATGCACATTTGGTTTTGATTGCTATATTGAGGTGCCTTGTGCAGCAGTTAGGATTGTTCATTGATATCAGAGAACTGCAAATGCCTTTTTAATGGGGAAAACATAAAGGACCGTCCTCCTGGCTGTCAGGGCCCACTGTTGTCTCATGTTGAGCCTGCTGTCACCAGCACCCCCAGGTCCCTTCCTGCTGAGGCTCTCCAGCCATTCATCTCCTCCAGGCTGTGCCTGTGTCTGCATTATGCCATCCCAGCTGCACCACCTGGCATTTTCCTTTGCTGGATTTCAGGCCAGTGCTCCAATCTGTCTATCCAGATGCCTCTGCAAGGCTTCTCTTCCCTCCAGGAACTGAACAGAGCCTCCAGTTTAGCACCATCAGCAAACGTACAGAGGATGCACTGCAGTCCTGCATCCAGACCACTGATAAAACCACTGAACAAGACTGGCCCTAGAACTGATCTCTGGAGAGCACCAGTGATGACCATCTGCTAGATATAGCTCCATTCCCTACGATGCTCTGAGCTTTGCTCTGTTCATCACCCAGAGTAACATGAACCAATTTGTTTCACAGTCAGGCAATTTCTCCAGGAGGATGTCATGAGGGATGGTATCAAAGGCCTTACTGAAATCCAGACAGATTACATCCTCTGCCTTCCCTTCATCCACTGCTTTCCCTTAATCCACCAAGCAGGTGACCTTATGATAGAGAGAGATCAAATTATTAAGGCAGGACTTTCTCTTGATGAACCAATGTTGGCAATGGCTGATAACAGCTTTGTTCTTTAATGGACTTTTGTTATCCCCCAGGACAATTTTCTCCAGAACTTTTCCAGGCACTGTGGTTAAACCAACAGGTCTGTAGTGTTTTGGGTCTTCTCTCATGCCCTGTTTGTAATGCTGGGTACATCCATCTCATCACAGACCTTCTTCGGTAAATTGTTGAGAGTGGTTGTTAGCCATAACATCTGCTAATTCCTTCAGGACTCAGGGTTGAATCTTCTCAGACCCCATGGACTTACGACCATTGAGCTGATAAAACAGTTTCCTTTCAATTTTGGTGACCACAACTGGAAAGTCACTGCTCCCCTCGTCATGATCCTCTCACTCAGACGACTGGACAACTCAAGATCTACCACTAATATTAAAAACTGAAGCAAAAAGCTGTGTTTTCCTTATCCTATCTTGTTAGGTGAACATCTTCATCGAGTATCAGTCCAATGTTTTCTTTAGACTTCTTCTTGCTGCTGACATACTTTAAAAAGCCTTTTTTTGTTGCTGCCTGATACCATGTTGGCCAGTGTCATCCCCAGTTGAGCTTCAGCTTTTCTTGCTTTCTCCCTGCAGATGCAAACTGCAGCTCTCCAAAGAGTTTTCTGTTTGGAGTAAATTAGAATTCTGGCATTACTTTCAAGCTTGTGCAAAAGGGAAAAATAGAATCAAAGAATCATAGAATGATTTGAGTTGGGCAGGACCCTTAAAGGCCGTCTAGTCCAACTCCCTGCGATGAACAGGGACATCTACAGCTCAATCAGTTTGCTGTAGATAGTCACAAATAGTCACAAAGAAAGGAGAATGCTTGAAATCACGAGGAAACATCGTGTTGTGAGCTGTGATTCTTTAAAATTACATCTATTTTTTGGAAAACCGAGACAAAACTTCCTACAACTCCAGGAGGTGAACAAGATGCCTCAGCCTCTTCACAATAACCGAGGATGGGGAAGGTGCCCCATTTAGATGTATGAGAGAGGAAAACTGTGTTTTCTGCTGGTGGTACTCACAAGCTCTCTGTGTTTCTCTTCCAGTCAGATGGGACCATCCTGGCTATAGCTCTGTTGATCCTCTTCCTGCTGCTGGCGTTGGCCCTCCTCTGGTGGTTCTGGCCTCTTTGCTGCACAGTGGTAAGTCCTCCTCACCCTTCTCTACCTTCAGCTTGCTGACAGCTCCATGGTATTTCTGTGTGAACGAGCTGCAAGAAACTGTGTCTGGGATGGGGAAGCCAGTTTGCAGGCAGGGGGAAAGCCTTCCCTCTCCTTGTGATCATAGCACGCTTTATCAAGTGTTTGTTGTTACTTGCATGCAGCATTCTCGCTTGATTTTCTTTCGCTGAAGTAAAATGTTAAGTTTTACTTAAGGTAAAATGGAGGGCAGAAATGGTGAGTGGGGAGCAGCAGGTCGGCATTGTCTGGATGGAACAAGGGAACAGAACAAAATGTTCTGAAGAGTTAAAAAGCGTAGTCACAGAGCTCATGTTTAAAAACGCAGACAAAATGTGGAGAAAACAGAAGGAGGTCAGGGGAGGTAAAGGGGAATCAGGGACTTGAGATAAGATTTTCTCTCACGCATGACCCTGCTGTCTGACTGCAAGGACCTGTCATAGCTCTGTATGATTGTGCCCTGGGGCTGCCTTTTCCAATGGAAATCGGGGTGAAGAGTGATTATTGTGGAGCATGCAATCCAGTGAATCTCAGCCCTCACTTTGGGTCTCATTTACACGGCAAATATAGAGCAGGAATTACTGTCAGCAGAACTGGGGACTGGTTTTGGTGTCAGGCTGCATATCATGTTTCAAATGCATCTCTTAAGATTATCCAAACTGGCTCAAGTTTCTGGGTCACTACCATTGTTCCTGATTGTAAGTGACTTACCCAGTTTTCTAAGTTTACACCGTATTGTACCATACTGTGGAGCCACAGGCCCTGCAGGAGCTGGTCATATCTGAGGAGTCTTTGTGTGAAATGTGTTTCTCTATCCAGAACAAGGATGAAAAACTTAGAGGAAAAAATCTTGATCATCTCTGTCTGTTTCTGGATGGATAAGCGAGGGGTAGAATGCTTCTTTTCATGGTAGTTTGGCACCTCTGTCCTGAGTAGAAAACCAGAAGGGAAAAAATACTTATCTGGACTTTTCAGAACAATAAAAATATCAGTTCTAAAAATGGACAAAGGATTAGCAGTGGGGTAGATTTCTGGGAGTTGTTTGTCTAAACTAGATGACCTGTTCCCAGTGAAGTCAGGCCAACTTCTTTGTTGGCACATCTGCATGGGAGTCAATGGAGGTGAACCCATGCAGAGTTTACACTGGGATGTAGTGGAGGACTGAGGTGACAGAGAGGAGAGGCTGTAAGTGATGCTACCATTTAAAGGTTCTTTTGCAGGAGAGCAATGAGGCTGATAATAAGGCATGAATGAAAGCAGAAGGTTATGGAGTAGAGGGAGCATGGAACTGTATGCACTGAGAGGGCCGTGCAAGACTGCTCCAAGGGAACAAGATGGGGACAGCAGTCATGGAACTGTGATGCTTTAAGTGTGTGTTAAACACATCCCGTTACTTGCTGGAAAGACTTCAATTCAGGAACCTGTGTGAGATCTCTTCATCTCTCCAGGATGGCAGAGCAGTAGTAAACCAGCAGCTAAGATACCTCACTGTGCATTTCAATTCTGTAAAATGTAGAGAGAAATCCACAGAGGAGCACCCAGCCTGCTTGGTTTAGGGTGGGGAGAAAGAGCAGAGCGGCACTGCTTATTTACTAGTTTGGCAGTGGCTCATCAAGGAATACAACGTCAGAAACACAGAGTGAATTAAGGGCAGAGGAACTGGCTTGCACAACAGACAAGAGGCAGGCAAGCAATAACCTCTAATAATCAAACCACAGACCCAGAGACACTGATGTGAATTCAAGCCTGGGGACATCTCAGAGATAATTGTGTGTCTGTCTAGGGGGAAAAAAATCCAACTTTTTTCTTACAAAGAATAAATTTGACTGACAAGCACATTTCTAAACAGTGAAACTCCCTTTGGCATGTGTTTTAATTAAATAGAAATCATTACTGTCCAGCAGTTCTCCAGGAAAGACACCAAGCCAGCTTCACCCCTGGAGTAAAGGCACTGAAGTCAATAGACTTACTCTGGAGATTTATCTGGAACTCAGTATCTCCTTGGCATGCACTCATAAAGAAATGCTATTTCCAAGTGTATCCAAGTTTATTGGTCTCAGAAGTATTCTGGGATGAAGTCTGGAATTTACCACTCAGTTTACAGTAGATGCAATTGTTGCTTAGTGGATCAAAATAATAATTAGACCTTTGCTGTGCCTGATACCAGTACAGGCAAAATTCCCCTTGACATCCATATGGGGAGGTGCCAAAGCATGGGAGCCAGGTGCTAATTTTTGAAGAGATTTCAAGGAAGTTTATTCAACTGCAGGCAACAAAGGAAGATGTTCTGCAAAGCTTACATCTCCAGCACTGTACACATGAAAAGAATGATGACAAATACAAAGACATCATGGCAGGATGACCCCACTTTTCCTGAGAAGAACACATCTGCAAAACAGAAGGCGCCAGATCCAGGCCTTGATGATGGCTTTAGGCATTTGACTTTCAGTAGCTGTTGTTTTCCCCTTCCTCCTCTGTCCTGAACACAGGGTAACCTAGAGAAATCAGAGCACTCATAGCAGAACTTGTGTGCAACAGGCTGCTTAGATAACCAAAGGTGAAATTCAGTTCCAGGTAGGAGGCCAGTACAAGGCGTAGTTTTAATATAGACACAAGCCAAGTAAATACAAATGTCTGCAAGACAACTAAATAATAACCTCCAAAATAGTCTTCAGGAGGCTTTTGCAGGTATATTATTAGACTGGCTTGGAAATTAAGTTGGTTAATTTGTTTTGGATGGATAGCAAAGACATAGTTAATACAATAATTGAAAGTCATGTCCATACTGGGAGAGTTCCCATGCACCTCCCATTTTGCACCTCTGCAGCAACTGCCTGCTCAGAGTATTTGCACCCTCTTGCTTATTTTTGTACTGCAGCTTCTTAAACTACAGGGGTGGGGCTGGCATATAAATGAGGTGTTGGTATTCAAGCATCGAACACCAGCCTTAGCTCTAAAGCTGCTTTCTGGAAGGAAGCATGGAAGAACCCAGCAATTTGTTTGGCTCTAAGTCTGCAGTGCAGCTGACCAAAAGTTTTGGAAACAAAAATCTGGATGGATAAAATACAGAAGATATATATATATATATTAAAAACACATGCAAATTATGGCTAAACTGCAGGAAGAAAAGGGGAGGAAATGCATATACACTACAGTAACCCTGGAGAGTAATAAAATTACATGGTGCGCATTGGCGTGATGGAGATTACTTGTAAGGGCCCACGTATTCTGATTCCCACCCGTTCCCGTGTGCATGTGAGGCACCATTTTTCTGCAGTTAAAATGATTTTGGGAGAAGAGAATGCGGGTTCATTAATCATCTGAAACATTAGTGAGAAAAAATGAGAGATAAAGACACAAATGTGCAGGGAAAAATGGCTCATAGACCCCACAGCCCCTGTCTTCAGACCAAGCCAAGAGTTCAACCAAGCACTCACCTAGCATAATGTGGTAGCTCCACCAAAGCTATTGGGCCCTAAACTGGTGTCCGCTCTTGCTGCCACAAAGGAGTGTCTTCATTTATGGTACAGTCAATACAAAACAATCGGAGCCAAAATTTAAAGCCAAATTCTCCGAAGAGTCCTTCAGTTTCTGACCCAAAAGGTCTTCCAAGGGGTTCAGCTTTTGGAGAGCGCTAAGAATTGCCTTCTGAAATCCCTTTGCCTTGAGATGATACACATAGACTTCAGATTCCTGAACCACTTTCCTTGCTAATGCATCTCTTTAAGGCCAGATCCAAAGGCCAGTTATATTAATCCCGACTGTCTTCAGCACCTTTTGTTCCAGACCACAACAGAGACTCAGCATAGAGGAGGCACTGTTGTTCTTTGCCCAAGTCGTGCAGGGAAAGCAGTTAACTCAGTAAAAATTATTTCTTCCTTTGTTTTTTCCTTGGACTCCTCTCACCTCTTCCACAGAAAGCTGGCTAAGCCCAGCTGAGGAGAATTAGCTCATTAGGACCGAGTCTTACTCAACCAATAAATTCATGAGCAATCAATGAGTGAGAGCAAGGGCTTCTGCAGATAGCTGAAAGTAGCAGTGATGTCTTCCTTTTCTTTAGTTCAGAAAATGAAATTCATTTCTCTCTAAAGCAAGTGGGTCAGGCACTTGGAGCAAAACCCACTGATTCTGGCCTTGTTTATTCATATAAGTGAAATGGCCTAGGAAAAGGAATGAGCTTTGGAGATGCTACCTTTTCTCTTGCATTCTCTGGAGAATTGCATGTCAACCCTATTCGACTGCAAATTATATCAGAGCTATTTATGTGGAGGGCTTTTTTTTTTTCTCTCCTCCATGATGTCACGTCTCCTCTAAGTGCATGGATGATTTTGACATGTCTGTTTTGAATTTTTGCGCGTGTCAGCTTGAAGTCTTCGCCATGAAGCAGTCTTGTCTCTCCTCGTTTTAATGAGTTAAAATAGAGATTCCTGGATCCTCTTCCAGGCTAAATAGAGGTCAACTTAAAAAAAGTATGAGATAGCATTCCTATTCGACTTCATTTGCCCCTGGGAAGAAGAATGTGCTCTATTGCAGATGAAAAAACGGGGACAGGCTCCTGCTTGTATTAGAAACCTTGAACCGTAGACAAAATCTCCAAGGGTTTAATGGATAGTTACAACACAAGCAGATAGGAAACAAATAGAAAGGAAATGTTCCTTTATCCATTTCATAACTATGCTATGAGACTCTGTTCCAGGATTTAGAGGAGGAAAGAGAAAGAAGGATGCGTCAGATGGATCCTTGTTAATGTTATTTTTTAAAAAACCTGCTAGTTATGATTGCTAAAATACATATTCCGTATTATCAAGAATGATTGCAAGTAAGAACAAAATCTGCTCAGTTAAATGCATTTTTCCTTCCCAAATTTTTAGTTCTAATTAGAGGCAAAATTCTTTATTTTGTTGTACTGTTTTCTCACATAGCCCTCATTTTAAATTATGTTCTGTTCCATCTTAAAGCAGATACAGTTCACTGACAAGGAACACATTGCCCCTATTTATCAGATAAAACTCCAGGGACGGTAACTGAGTATGTGCTTGCTGGACTCTGCAAACTGGTGGAGTTTTCTATGCTCCCAGGATGGAAAACATTCTAGACACATTCCTGGAATATGCAGAATTTGGATTCAGCATGTGCTGTCTTTGCTTATGCCTCAATGGCTACAGAAATTTTATGGCAACAGCAAATACATCCTCTCCATGCTTTTCAGTTTCCAGCTAATGGGATTCTTCTGCTTTCACGCTGGGTTGTTCATCAGCAACATCTGCTCTGTGACATCAGGGTAGGTTGGCTACCAGAGACCTGTGTCAGTCACGTACATGCTGAGACCTGTGATAGAAGGGCAAGGAATTACTTTACTGTCCTGACTTTTCATGGTTAAGTGTGCAGAAGTGCTCCTGAAGTTCTTTCCTCTGCTAAGAAAAGCCAATGGCCAACTGTCCATCCCCCAGGCCTTGACTGCTTACCAACAAAGCATCATACTGTAAGGTTTTGGTAGCATGGCAGTGATGTAGAAACCCTCTGGTATTCCTAACCTAGCAAGCAAATATGGTTGCTGAACCACGTTTTCCTTCTTTCAAAGACAGGGATAGGAGATAGAGCCGCAGCAGCAAGCCCAGAAATGGCTTGGGGTTATCAAAACAATTGCAGCACACATGAACAAACACTTCAGCTTTGCCAAGTTAAACTAGCCTAAGCATTTTGCTTGGCCAAGCGTGCTCCCAGCTGATTGCATTCAGCAGGTCCATGTGTGTCATCTGGCGAGGCAGAGGGAAGGCAAGAGGTGCAGCCCAGTACAAGATGTGGTGGACTTGAGCCTTCCGTGCCAGCACGGGCTCTGTCCTCTCTGGGTTCCCTGTAGCAGCATTTTCTTTCTTGAACTTGTGTAATCATTTCTCTTTGTGCAAAACGTGCAGGTGTAAGGCACTGCCTGCCTTTCAGTTCTGGGATCCTGGGATCCATTTGGTGTTTGCTTTGCTCGTGTGTGAGGCAGCAGAGAGCTCCCATTTGCTTCACTGCCTCCACTACTGCACAGTGAGGGTCTCATGCACAGTCCAGGAGAAAGAAAAGATTTGTACTGTTTGTAGAACCATAGAATGTTTTGGGTTGGGAGGGACCTTGAAGGTCATCCAGTTCCAACCGCCTGCATGGGCTGGTTGCCACCCACCACAACAGGCTGCCCAAAGCCCATCCAGCCTGGTCTTGGGCACCTACAGGGATGGAGCACTTCTCTGGACAACCTGTTCCAGTGCCTCTACACTCCCTGAATAAAGAATTTCCATCTATCATCTAATATAAATCTCCCCTTCATTTAGCTTAAAACCTTTCCCCCTTGTGCTATCACTATCTACCCAAGTAAAAGACTGGTTTACCATAGAGAAGTGAGTTCCCAAAATCCTTTCCACTCCTGGACAGTGAGATAAGAACTGTATTTTGTATATGACAAACATCCACATTTCATAAAGGCTCAAAGGCAGAGAAGACTAAGTTCTCTCCATTTGTCCAAACTAACCAATCTATGCAGCCAACTAATGAGTATTCAGTTGTTCTTAGAAGTGCTCAGTGTTCAATAATGCAAGGAAACACTCTTCTTTTCACTTGGTCTGTAGCAGAAAAAAAAAGATGTGTTCATATAAATCAGAGTTAATTTGTCAGAGTGTGTATGTTGTGAGAAAGAACACAAATATATGAAAAACACAGCTATCCCATCATATCCAAGTCTGTAATCTCAAGATTTTCCTGTGATATTGGCTGAGAAGTTCTGCGTGAATGCTTAACTGGACCAAGTATGTTGGACGGATTATCCTCATCTTTCATGCCAATGCAAATCAGAGAAACTCCACTGAAACCCCTAATGTTCCACCAGAAACACATCAGAGAAGGTAATAAGACTAGTTCCAGTAGATATATTTTGGATGAGATATCTGAAATTTTTCAGCCTTTTGTTTGGATTGAGTTTGTATCCAAACTTTGGATTTGGTTTCGGTTTTGGATTAAGGGTTTTGGTTCAAAGGGAGGTCTGCTGAAGAGTGACCCTTGCAGTGACAGGTAACCAAAACATCTGAAAATGGGGCTAGAAAAGCCTTGTGTTTATTTGGTGTAAATGCAGTGTCAGTAATTGTGTCATGAGATGTACAAGAGACCGTGTTGTCACCATCATCTCCTCCGGGACATCTCATTTGTCCCTAATGTGGTCAGTGGCTTTGTAGCCAAGACTTCACCCATGGTTCTGTTGCACCAGAGCAGGACAGGGCATGCACCTACATCACTCCTCAAACGTCGTTCCATGCTTCCACGTGGGCTTTGTGCCTCTGTGCGTATAAACACGGATTCGGTGTTGACACCCAAGCACACAGGGTGTTTAGCAGAGGTTCCTGGAGGAACCTAAAGGCCACCAAAGAAAGATCTTCTGCCCAGGAACGGGATATGCAGAGTGTGCTGTGTAAAAAGGACTGACCCAGCCCCAGTCTCCTCCCTAGCCAAAGGCACATGCTCCTCATTAATGGCCATATTGCATGACTTGGGGTTTGCAGAAGAAAATAAAAACAGTGAGCTCATCAGAGAAGTTAAAACACGAGTGAGGGATATTTTTGTAAATATTTATGTCTTCAGGGCCTTTAATATGATTGCCATTTTCTCTTCCTACATTTAAATAGCTGAGCTGTTATTGTTCGGGTCTGCAATTTTGTTTTGGGAGGTTAATCTCTGAGCCTGCACATCTGCACCCCATCTCTAGGCTGCCCCTACACCCAATAGTCCTGACAGGAGCTCAGCACCCCAGCAGCATCCAACTCATTGCCTGGTGTGTAAGGAAAGAGCTGCTTCATCCAGATGGACTTAAAACTACTGGAGAAATTCCATCCCTGGAGCAGCTGCATTGACACGAGTGGCTGGATTCAATGCCGCCTGCAATGGCTGTGCATTGGGGTGCGTCTCGTGTAAAGGAGAGATATTTGACGTGCCTGTATGCAACTGCTTTCCCTTTGGAAGGTTCTCTGTTGCTCTTGGAGTGGAGGGCTGTGATAATAGCCAACTGCCTGCTGAGCTCGAGATGCAAACTTTTTGCATGAAATAATAACCTCACGCCCACATAAACTTAAGCTGTTTCTATGGAGAATATCCTGGACCGGTCTAAAACCTCACCCTGATTGCTTTATTAGTTAGAAATCCTTGAAGAACTTCAAGTGTGTGTGCATATACACGTGTACATATATATATATATAAGTACATATATATGTAGATTTTAAAGAAAAGCATATGAGAGTGGGATATAGTGCCCAACAATGTGAAAAGCATTCTTTAGGAGAGCAATGGGAGGCACAACATCCTGGGATGGTGTATTGCTCTGGGAGGCAGCAATTACTCTTCTGTAATGTCTCTGGGGCATTTTGTTTCACCTTGGTTTCTCTTTCCAGTCTTTGTCTGTTCAGATGGTAAATAATTTGAGGTAGGACATGTATGTGTGTGCAGCAGAAGGACACGCTGGGTTTAGCATGTTTGTGCAGGTAAAACAGTGATTGTTACTGGTGTGCCAGCACTGTGGCTCCTACTGGGATATCAAGGAGCATCAAGAGTGTGTTACTTTGGATTTGCTGTCACTTCACATGGAACGGGGGTCACATAATGAGCAACATTTGCATCACGCTGAAGAACGACGTGTGGATTTACCACTTTTTTTCTCATTTATCCTTCTAGATCATCAAAGAGCCCCCTCCACCTCCTGCAGAAGACAGTGAGGTAAGTAACACCAACAACCCCATTTCCTTGATGCTTAGGACAAGATTTTGTTCCGCTTCCTTAGAAGAGGTTATGGTTCTGCTGCATGGTGGAGTATGGACCTTGGCAGGAAGTTAAACCTTTGGGAGCTGGTAGGGAAGGAGGGCGGAGGCAGATGGTTCTTTCACTTGGTCAGAACAGCACTGCAGGCTCTGATTCACCAAGAGGACAACTCTTAAGCATATGTTTAACTTTGAAGTTAATGGAACCTAAACATATGTTTAGCTGCTTTCCTGGAATGGCATGGTAGTGATTTTGGTGTTTAGTGTGTATAACCCCTCATGGCAGCTGAGCACTAACTCACAGTGCTTATCCTTTGGACTTCAACTGCTGTGAGCAAAAGCAGCCCACAAGCTTTGCAGTTGTGCCTGAAGGCGACAGACCAGACTCTGAGCAGATGTCAAACCCAGAACAACCATCTCAATACCAGAAGAGCTGCACCAGCTGGGGGAGTTTTAATGGAGGAAAACAGTAAAGCACCATTGAAACCTTCAGCTTATTTCTGCTTACTCTTTTAGAAGAATCCAGCAACAAATGGTTTCAAGTTATGTCACCGTTATTTAATTAGTAGGCTCTCCCTGGAAATCTGCCCAGTTTTTCATCTGCCCCTTTTGGTATCCTCCTGCTTTCAGCACACAGCGGATCTCTTTCCTTTGCTTCCAGTTTTGCAGATGGGATTTCATTGAAAAGTCCAGGGTACATTGATGTCAATGGGAGTTTTTCCATTGACTTCATTGGGGTTTGGATCCGTTTCTCTTAACTATGCAACAGAAGACTTAGATCCATGCTCAAAGTGATTTGGATCACTAGCTCCTCTTGCTTTTTGCCTCTAGAGACCAAGTCACTGCATGCTACAGTTTGGCTTGCTGAAATGATCCTCTGCTCTTTGTGAAGTCTGGCCCAGGAAGGGTGTGCTGGTTCTCTGTGCCAAGGCAGAGACCCTTAAAGCTCAGTCCTCTGCAGCACTACCAAGGCAGAATCCAACCTAGTTTCTGACAGCACCGAGCACAGCAAAATAGCTGAGGGCAACTGGAGCCAAGGCTGGTGCAGGAACCTCTATCTTGTTGGCACTTGTTTCCTTCAAAACAGGCCTGAAGCAAAACTCCAAATCTAAACATGCCTGGACCCAAGGGAGATTTGCATTTGTGTCCAATGCTGAAGGTATTTGTTTGTGAAGGCACGCATCTCTCAGAATAACATCAACCCGTGCATCTATATACAAGCACCTGGCCTGTTTTCCAAACTGTCCATTTCTTTTGGGCTCTGTGGATATCCACTAGCTTTGTCAGCTTTGATCCTCTGAATGAAAAGGAAAATACTTGCCTAAAATTGCACATGCTCTCTTCAGCATCGCACATGCCTCCAAGCCAAGGGATTAAATTGCTGAAGTTAATTAAAATACATCACTCTGGAATGCTGGTTCTCTGGCCAAGGACTGGAAGGAGAAATTACATCTCTGCTCTAAGCAAGAAGGCATACTTCATGTATATGGCAGCCCTTCTAAAAGCAGTACATGCTGCAGAAGCAAACCAGTTGCTGCAAAATGAACCAGTTGCAGCAGACCCCAGGTTCATTCTGGTTAAACTGGTGTAAGGATATCTCTGGACGTGTTATATTTTCTCTCTGATTCTGAGAGGAAGAGTCCATGCAGCTCTTTGGATGGAACAGTCCTCAATTCATCCGTCTGTTTCACAGCTTTCCTTTAACACTGTGTTTGCTAGTGGCTTATCTGTATAGATACAGAAAAACTGCATTTATTTGCTACCTGTAGTTTACCTGCTTCCCTCTTAATACAAGAGGAAGTCTATACGATATTCTAGATGTTATTCTTACCATTTCTATTTTGGGGCCCTGGGATGAGGGGATATAGCTACAATAATCTGCAAACATAGAGACTGATGGCAGACACACAATTCCACATGTACTTTCCACCAGATCTGATCTCCTAAACTCAGTACTCAATTATCCTAAAGCTACCTTGTACAATCAGCAGCCAAAGGAAAACACACTTTTATGCTATTTTAGAAACTGGAAAGTGTCAGAGCAGCGCTCAAAGATTAGTAATGCTTGGAGCTGTGACTTGTATGTTGCATTTTTTCCCCTACAGAAGCCTCCCACTCGTGGAAAAACAATAGGTGCTCAGAAAAGGTGCAGTTCATTGGTCCCATTTACTAGTATTGAGCTGGATCCACGGAGTGGGATTGGCAGTAATATGATGCTTTCAGAGGATTGGATACTCCACGTTTTCTGCTTTGCTAAAAACTAATAGATGGAGTTGTTTTTCTGCATTCCTGTTTTTCTTACAATTTGTAGATAGCTTTCTCCCTTGCAGAAAACATAGTAACTACTCATCTCCAGAATGAAAAATTGCTAATCCCTTAAGCAGCAGCATTGCAGTTACAGTGTGATTCTTTTCTTCTAAAAATCTTGGCAAAAATAAGACAAGAGGAATTCTTGCATCAGCAGATTTAGGAGCTGAGGCCCATATGTCTTTGCACTGCAAGGAGAATGCATTATACCGTAACAATAAGGGGAAAGCAGCACTGCTGTCAGAAACCCACCAAAGGTTTTATTGAACTCTGCTTTAAAGGCCTTTTGAGACCTATTGGAGCCACGCTCCCTGTTGGTGGAGGAAATCATTATTGGCTAGAAACTTCCAATTAATTCATTCCGAAATTGCAAATGTTGTCAACTCACCGCTGTGCTCTTCAGACAATGCAGGATGCTGGAGGAGGCTGACCCCAGATGAAGGACAGATGGTTTTACTTAGAGCCAGGAAAGATTGAGTTAATACCAATCGGAAGAGGTGAATGCCTCTAGGAGCCAGTGAGCACCTTGCTGGCCTGCGATTGACTCAATGATAGTGGATCAAAGCCACGTTCTTCTGTTTCTAGCGGATAGGAAGCCTCTTCCTATCCATGCTGGAGGAAGACACAGCTGCTTTTGTTCAAGTGCCCATCACCTTCAGGCTGGGCTTATTGGAACAACTTATTCAGCTCAGACCAGAAGTGTACCAAGAGGCTGAAGCTGGTTCTCAGTATAGCAACCCATCTTTTACAGTGAAAAAAAGGCATTCTGCAGGGGTTTCCAGCTTCCAGCAATTTCTTGTTCATTACCTGACCCATGCCAGGGGTCTGCTACTGGGCTGTCCCACAGGATGCATTCTGATTGTGTAAATAGGAGCACTCCCAAGTGTCCCCAGGAGGCACATGCTCTTCTCATTGCTTCCTTGCCCTCTAAACACCAGGCAGTGTCAACATGGAATCATAGAATCATAGGATCACCAAGGTTGGAAAAGACCTCCAATATCATCCAATCCAACCCACTAAACCATGTCCTACATGTCCTATTACATCTAAACATGCACTGTTCTATCTTTATTTTCTGACATGGCTGTGCTTTCTCCCACAAAATGGATTAAGGGACACAAAGTGCCCTGAAACCTGGCAAAACCAGGCAGGACACCAACCAGATGACCTGAGCACACCCTTTCCTCACCAGTCGAACCCATTTTTTCCATGCTGCTCAAGCCCAAGCTCCACAGTCGCTCCTACCATGGCACCAAGGCCAAGCCACCAACCAGCCCGTAATTGGATAATCGTTATGTCTGTTGTCGTCCTGCCCACATACACCAAAACACACATACACAAGAAAGTCCTGGAGAGAAAGCACCATTCAGCAGCGCAGTCTTGAGATGTTGAAGGTTGCTGTCATGGGAGGCCTGCATGAAAAGGAGGAATTTAACTCACTGCATGGCAGCTACTGTGAAGCCAGCAGATGAAACCTTCTGTTCATCTTGATCTCTTTTTGAACTAATTTCTTTCTCCTACAGCTGAACGGTCACAAAGCCAATGAATGGCTTACAGGACTTCATCTGCTTGGGGAGCTGCTTGCGCCCTCACTTATTGTTGTTTATTCAACTTTTCCAAATCACTTTGCTCTCTCTTCCTGAGAAGCCTTGCTGGGGAGATAGCAAAATAAGCTCCAGAGAAAAGTCCTGATGATTTTTTTTTTGTAGACCCCAAGGCAGGAAATGTATTCTGTTATTCCTGAAATAAAGCCAGGTCACAGTGGTATGCCAGCTTTTTTCCTTCCCCTTTCCTCCCCTTTTACAATGTGTTGTGGAAATTTGGGAGGAGGAGAGAAGGAACCTTTCAAGATGCAGCCATTTAAAAGAAAAAGAGCTGGGATGTTATTGGAAACAAATGAGGTGTAGGCATTACTCCATGAAGGTGTGGACTTTTATAACCAAATTGAATGTGAAATATCTAGGCAGATCCAGCACAGCATACTCAACTAGTGTGGAGGCAGTGAACCGTGGGATGTATTCCCCCATCCACTGGGACGTGGGGACATAAATCTGGGGACTTGAGGTGTTTTGTTCTGTAGAACAATTTCCTCTGTGACTTTGGGCATGTTATTTCAGTTTTCGTGTTGCTCAGCGTCCGAGCTGTAGAGTGGGAATCATTCAGTGTCTCTTCTCCTTCCCCTCCATCAATACAGGAGGTCTCCCTTAACTATGCCCCATGAACACTTTGCCCTCAGAGAATATATCCTCAGGCAGGATCCTTACCATGGATAAACCAGGAATTCATGATCAGGAAGACCAATGAATGCTGGTTTTCTGAGCAGTTTTGTCTCAAGGATAAACATATATGTGGATTTTCTGGTGCCTAACAAGAGTTGAGCTCTCTCTTCAGCCTCCTCCTTAGTAGAGCGCCAGTACAGCATCTTCTCTTTGATGTTCTTATGATTTTTTAGTTCTTTCTGAAAATACTTTGCAGGTTTGGGCTGGGAAGAGGTAGAGATAAGAGAAACACCAAGGCCACGTTCTTGCACAATGGCTCAGGGATGGTTAAGACTGGACAGGGTTTATCCACTTGTGATTCAGATGCCTGGTCCACGAAATCAAGCAGGAAATACTTCTTAAGAAGCAAGCAAATTGTCCTCCAAATCTAGCAATGCCTTTGCATCTGGGAGGTGGCTATGCAATTTGGCAGTGGGTCTGATGTTGGGAGAAGGGGTTGAGGTGTAGGAAGCTGCAATCCGGGAGGACAACAAATTTCACATCCAGGTTTCCTCTGCTTTTTTATTAATTAAATTAGATGTTAACAGCTGTTACTCAGAGGGTTGACTGCCCCATGTCATACAGTGCTTTCTGCAGGCAGAGCCCTATAAATGCTAAATTCTGACAACATCCAGGCTTTGCAAAGACAACTGTGAAAATAATTATAAGGGCGGGGAGAGGGGTAAGTTGTCCAAACTTTTATATCTGGCCAAATTTAGTTTGAATTTTTTACCCTGAGTGGTTCGACATCCCTAGTGGAGCCTGAATTATCCTTCTCTTACCCACAGATGAGGTTCCCTCAGGTCAGGGTCAAAGCATACAGAGCTCAGCATGGCTCTGAGATAAACACATCTTTGTTTTCTGAAATCCAGCGGTGATGAATCTGGATCTCTGACTGTGAAATGCAGCTCTGTCCTTCTTATTATTATTTTGTAAAAGAAACTCTAGCTCCATCTAAAGCAGATTTGAGGGATGGAAAGATGCCAAGTTCTGCACAGTCACTTTCCAGCATCCTTAAATGCACTTGGATTTTCCGGGGCTGCCTTTTGTGCTGCTCTTGGGTCAGAGCTCCCTACACAGTTCTTCCTTAGGCAAAAACACCACTGCATCTAAGCACAGAAAAATATGGGCCAAAATGAGCCAGGATGTGATAATTCAGCCCCATGGTACTGGCTCAAATCTTGTGAATGGGGCACTGAGCGAGGATGTCGGGATGGGCATTGTATTCCTCCTCCTCATTTTCATGCTGGCTCCCCACTTTGACCCCCACCTTTCCAGTTGCTTCACTTGAGCAACTCACGTGCGTTACGAGCGTGTTTGTCAAGGGTGTAGGAAATCACTGGGTTGTTGTTGTTGGTTTTTTTCTGCCTGTGTTGCAAAACCTCCCATGCCCTTCAAAACATGTAAACAGGCTCATCCGGAAGAAAGCTTGTGACTCCTTTGTTTTTCAGATGTTTGCTCTGGTCCTTTTTGCGCGTGTGGTGTTTCTGTTGTCCTGGCAGAAGCCCTCCTATCTTAGATTGAAGTGACTTGCAGGGCTTTCAAGGGCTTGTGGGGAAGATTTCCTAAACCTTGGTATTTCCTGTTGTGAGAAGTCCAGTCTGTGCTAAGCTGAAGAGAAAGAAAGAGAGAATTGCTGAAGGAAAATATTTCGATGGCTTTGGTTCCTTTTTTTTTTTTTTTTTTAAATAAAAAAAGTCCTCATGGAAAACTTCATGCAGAGATATTAAGTTCTTAGGTTGCAGCAAAGAGCCTCAGCTACTCCAACCAGAGAGAGAAGATCAGCTTCGAAGGAGAGGAGCCGTGTATTTATGATTCATTTGCCCACTCTCCTTGAGATCAGGACAAATTTTGCAGCCCGATGGATAGTTTGGGTTTGTTTTAAATTAAAAAAAATGCTTTTGTTTGGCATGAAAAGCAGAGTTTATCTCGGATTTTTATTCCCCCCCCTCCCCAGTTTTTCAGTTTTCCGACTGGGGAGTTCAAATTCGAAGTTTTTTTGGCTTTCCCCGTTTTGGAAAGCTCCAAAGTTCTGGAGTTTCGCCAGATCCCTGTGAAGAATTAAAGAAAGAAAGAAAGGGGAAAAAAAAGAGAGGGAGAGAGAGACCATTTTTCATTTCTCTCCGCATTTTTCACAGGAAATACTTCACGTTTTTGATGGACTCTGCTTTTCTGCTTTGCCAGTTCACAGACTGAATTGTAGAAATTAAAGGGAAAGGCACTAGGTGGGTCAGAGCGTATGCACAGTTGTTTTAGTGAACCCATATTATGTAGAACGCACTGACAGAAATTTAGCTAGGCTCGTATTAAATAAACATGGGGAGATTTTCTTGATTTTTTAATTAGGCCCTATCTGAATGCCATCATGAAGTCCTGAACACATTTAACATTGTATTTGGTGCTATCCCATGGGTTTCTGCCTGCGGTATGTCAGGGCAGAACACATTCCATTTTGCACAGAATTTAAGTCTCATTTTTCATACAGGGTCTGACTTTCTGCTGGCATAAGGCCATGAAGTCACTGGAGCCATATGGATTTCCATGGGTAGCCTCCCCAGCAGAGGCAGAAGTTCATTACAAGTGCTAATTCCATTCTTGCCACTTTTCCATTAGTCTTTTCCATCCTATTACCCTTGGCCTGCTCATCTCAAGAAATTCATTTTCCTACTGGACATTCACACTGCGGTTGTTCCTAAATATGCTCCTAATTCACCTACATTCAGGAGCAAACTTGACTTGCTTTCTTGCTTTCTCCTCCATTCTGTCAAATCTGAACTAAGATAATGATTAATTTGGGCCCATCAGCATGGGGAGCCATGAGTCAGTGAGCACGCCTCACAGCAACAATTAGAGAGGTCCCTCTTTAATTACAGGCACAGGGGAAAGGATGGCAAAGGGGTGAGTCCCTGCTACTATTGCTCATGACTAGCATGTCAACTAGACTTGCAGCCAGAAGACCCCAACTCTTGACTATGCCATGTACTATTTTGGCAGCTGCTTCAGTGATTTTGCAGCTTGGAAATAACTGGCTTCCTTGAGTTTTAAAAGGGATGAAAAGTCCCTTAAAAAAAAAAAACAACATGTTCTTGCTGGAGCTTGATTGTACCTTTCAGGAGCTGGTGTTGTTTATATCATGAAACATTTTCTTTTCATGAGTGTTCATCCTCTGGAGAGCAACCAGCAAGGACCTTTACAGCACCAACTCTTGCAGGCTCAAAGGACCATACAACCTATGACTTTTTGTACCTTATCAACTCAGTTCCTGCTTCTGAACAACCCCTTCCTTCTGTTTTGTAGGAGGAAGATGACGATGGTCTTCCAAAGAAGAAATGGCCAACAGTGGATGCTTCTTATTATGGCGGACGAGGAGTGGGCGGCATCAAGCGAATGGAGGTAAATAGACACCAGTGTATGTATCAGAAAATCTCAGCTGTGAACTGAGCTGTGAAACACTCATGCAGTTTACCCAGAAAGCTTGGGAGATAGGCACAAACTTCACTCTTTTGTGTGTCTGAGCCAAATTCTTTTCTGTATAGGAATATTTGAGAGCCAAATAGACAATCTTTAGCATTAGGGCAACCTTTTCCTCGACTGCAGTACAAGGTCTGTGCCTGGGATACATGGGCAACGTTCCCATGCAAATTGCAGGGAAACATTTTTATATCTTTTCTAAGGAATTCCCCACCCTCACTTTTCTGATGCTGTCTTTTCAGGTGCGCTGGGGAGAAAAGGGATCCACAGAAGAAGGTGCTAAGTTAGAGAAAGCCAAGAATGCCAGGGTCAAGATGCCAGAACAGGAATATGAGTTCCCTGAACCCAGGAACCTTGCAAACAACATGCGCAGACCTTCCTCTCCTCGGAAGTGGTACTCTCCAATCAAGGTAAGTCCAGACCAGCACTGCACTGCATAAAGCATTTCCAGATCTGTGTTAAGTGATCTGTTTTCACCTCCATGAGTAAAGATGCTGAACTGTCTATAAAACTGTCATCTCAAGGTGCTGGTAGAGGAGCTGTGCATAAAGAAATCCCACTGAACTAGTGACCAGGGAGGTGCTATAGAAAGGAGCCAGATGGGCAATGGCAATTTCCCCTCAGGTTAAAGATTTCAGGGTTGCATTGCTTTCTTAGATCAGAATAAGCAGCTGATCATTTCCAGTGGTGTAGCATCTGTAAAGTTCTTACAGACTCCACCATGCTTCCAAAGTTAGTCCCTTTAGTACATATTGCATATTCTCTGAGTTGTAGGGAGTAAATAGCATTCTCTTTCCTTAGAAAGAGGGGAGAAATATGAATGGAATTGCTCTTAAATGTCACCAGAGAGAGATGTTCTGAGAAGATCAAGGATTGCAGTGCAGCACATAGATGTCTGCCAGCAGACGTGGGTCACAGGGCCAGCTTCACGCAGAAGGGATGCCCTGCGAGAAGGTTTTGGCTGAATTAGAGTGCCTCAGAAGTGGAAAATCAAATTCACACTGATATCAGGTCAGAAGCCATGCAAAGCTGCCCAGCACTTGCCCACAGGAACTGGGAGGGCTCCCCATCTGTGCCATCTGTCCCAGGGGCAGGCATACGCTCTATAATTTGGCTTCCCTCATATGAATGGTTGGCAGGGAGCAAAACCAAAGCTAGCAAGCAGCTGGATGCTTCACTGAAGCAAAGCCCTTCATTGCACATGTGAACGCGCCTCCTAGATTAAGAGAAACAAACCCCAAACAACAGATATCAGTGGCATCATCCAGAGCGTGGCATGAAAACAATCCAATGTCAGAAAGCTAATCTCCTGCAGTCAGGGCAAGTTGAGATGTCTTTAGCCTAGGATTCTCTTTGTTACTACATTTTTCAGGGTTAATCCTTTTGGGAAATGCTAAGACCCTTCTCATATCTTTTCCGTTTGTGGCTATTTGTAGCAGTGCTGTAGTAATCAGAAAAGACCGAAAATACACAGTTCATATCTAAGTGCAAACCCTGCACCGCTGGAGCCTGGATCTCTTTTGGAAGAGTGGTGATTCTGGTTAAGGTCTTAGAAAACCTCCACGGGCGATTTGTTAAACCCTCTGATGTTGAACACAACATAAGCTTGATTATAGGTGAGGAAGCTCCTCTCACTGCTGGAACAGTGTTTTTAGTCCCCTGTTTTCTCCCTCTCTAATAGCAGCCAACCTAGTCGGACATACTCCATCAGTTACGTTACTGAGGCACAGATCTATTTCACTTCAGTACACCCAGGTTTCCCCGCATTGTATCTTGTTACTGATCATCTCTGAGCAGTGCCCAGAGGAATTTGGGCAAGTAACGTGTTTTGGCTTTCCTCAGTCATTGATCTTGCAGCTGGTTCAAATCCAGCAATTGAAATGGCAAGGATGCACAAGGGAGTACGAGTGGTTTCCGGAGGATACGGAAATGTGAGCCTCTGTGAAAATTTGGTCCAATGCCCTCTCTCTTTTCCCCCTTAAAGATTATCATCTAATAAACATAGCCTACCAACAAGTCATTTGCAATTGTGTTATAATGACTTCAACATGTGTTCATGAAGGTTATTCATTCCCTCGGTGGGACAGGTTACAGACTCAACTGTTCTCAGTTCAGAGTCAGGAATGCAGTAAGCACCATCCCATATAGCTGCTCCTTTGTTTCTAAATTCATTGCATTGTCATTTGCATTAGTGCAAAGTGGTTGTAAGACACACCAGTCCCATCTGGGAGATTTTCACTCCTACTACGTGCTCGTGGAAATGACCTCATCCAGCCAAGAGAAGCAGCTCAGTTGCTCTTGTGTGCTGCAGTCAGGATTCGTGCACACAGTGCTGTGCTCTAACCACCTAGGAACTGACAGAAGCACTGATTTTGGCACAAAGAGCCTGAATACATGCTCAGGCAATTGGGATCCATGTGGGCACCACTACCTGAGATCATTAGCTGTGAGAGCTAGGTCATTCCCCTTGGAGATACAGCTGAGTTTCTCCCCTCTTTCTTCACCAATTCGTGATGTTGGATGACAGTGTCAGGAGATTTTCAGAGATTATTCTGAATGGCAGAAAATCAGTTTTGAACAGAGGAGTTTGTTGCAGATTTGTCCCAGCTGGAAGTTCAAAAGAGACTTGGAGAAAAGATTCAGTGTATATAGGTTCAAGTTCTGTTCTGATTCTGACTAGGAACATCTTTTGCTTCATAACAGCAAGAATTCAATAATTAGGGGACTAAGTGTACTGGAATTATCTCATGGGTGATATATCTTCCTATTTCCTTTGGAAAAATCTCTCCTTTCTACCATTCAAAGTCTACAGTATGAGGACAGGTCCAGTCCAAGACCCCATATCCAAATACTCCCTAACTTTGGCATGTTCCACATCTGGATAATGTTTAGCAGCCTGAACATGTGGATGAGAGTTTGCCTAATTATTAATTGCCACCACACCCCTTATTGAACTGTACCCAAAAAGACAGCGTATGCAGACCGGATAACTGTATTCAACACTTTCCCCACGTACAACCATGGGCACTCAATAAAAACAGAGAGGATCATTCCTATGCAGCAGAGGCCCTGCAATTACTTTCCCTGTGCAGTAAGGAACTAGCAAAATTGGCATAACTCATCAGCACTCTTGGCAGAAGCTCTTGTCCAAAAGACATGAGCATATGAAGATGAATTTGTGTTGTGCTGTGGAGGGAAGCTACCATGGAGTTGTAAGAGGCAGAGGAAGGCGAGGAGGGACAGCCTATTAGGTCATTGGGTCTGCACTCCCAGCCAAAGCAGCACTGCTAGCTTGAGTCTGTCCTTCACTCCTTTTTCCAGTCTGGTTTTTAAAATAACATACAGGCTTCCACCACTTCTCAGGGGGAATATTTCCCAGTCTACTAGACCTCACCCGTAGGAAATGGCTCCTGATACTCAAATTTTCCCTAATCCCCATGCTCCAAATGCACTCAGCTCCTTTGATTAGAGACGTTAAGTTTCCACCCACTCCACTGTGCTGTTTGAATCACCTCTTAGGAAGGTAGATAGGTATGCATTTAGCAATCTACTTAGTAAAGGAAGTGGGCAAGGAATTAAATCTCAGAAGCAGTGAACCAGGGTGGCTTGAATCTGACAAAGAGCCAGGAAATTCACATTTTAGGGCCAGTCATCTTGCTGGCCAGCAGGCCTCCTTTTCTCCACACAACACAAGAGTCAGCCTTACTTGGGGTGTTCTGCCTTTTGCCAGTTCGTCTGACAGAGTTCTTCTTCCCTTTACATCCCCTCTCCAGAGCAGTGTCCATATGGTAGGTAGACAGCTGTTAGCTGAGAGTGGATAGATTGCTGCTAGAAATGCTCCAGGGCTTTGTTTGCTGCCAAATGCAGCTACTGACACTTAACAGATTGTTATTATTATTGTTGTTGTTAGTCTTATTTGCTGCTGTTACTTCTTAGCACGACGCCAACTGGCTTACCCCGCTTCTAAAATATCACTTCAACAATTTGAAAAGTCAGTGTAAATAACCCAAGGAGTGCCACAAGTCTAGAAACTTCTCAAGAAACTTGCCAGATCCTCAGTTCATCTGACACAGGGAGGAGCAGCACAAAACATAGAGGCAAGTGAAGGATCATAATGGAGTATGCCATTTGGTTCAAGACATGCTCCCTGCTCCAGCCAGCCACAGATCTATCTATGCTTTGGTTTGGTTAAAAGCTTTTGTCTCACCTCTATTTCTGCCCCTGCTTCTATCTGCATTAGTCTCTTCTCTCCTCCTCAGAGCATTTATAGCACTTTGTTATCGGAGAATCACTCGAGTTGGAAAGGACTCTTAAAGGTCCTCCATTCCAACTCCCCTGCAATGAGCAGGAACATCTACAGCTCAGTCAGGTTGCTCAGGTCTTGGTCCAACCTGACCTTGAGTGTCTCCAAGGATGGGCCATCCACCACATCTCTGTGGTCGACTCAAGAAGGCCAATAGCAGTCTCTAAACAACTATCCAGAAAGTAGCATGAGACAAGGCTGAATTCACTGTTTATCCACAAAAACTCACCTGCAGGATCTGTCTCAACGCTAAGGTTGAAGCAACAACTGGGCCTCCCAAAAAGAAACCTCAGACGCATCCTAAACTGAGGCCACTTAATAATTTGCTGTGCTGTGTGACCCTGACACATTTTTCTAGCCTTTGTCTTTCCTGTCTCTATTTGCAAAGCTGATGTGGCACATCTTCCTCCCTAGAAGACGCCCAACGGCAGCTTGGATTTATAGGCAGCTTACAAAACTGCCTCTGACTGACAACTCTAGGTATCACATCATTCACTAGACTACAGTCCATACAGCGCTGACCTAACCATTAGAAAGAAACCTAACCATTAGAAAGAAACCTAACCATTAGGAAGAGAACACATTAATTCTCAGGCAGTGGCTGAAGTGGCCCTCCTTCATTTATCATCTACATCTCTTACTGTTTCTACTTTCTGGACTTTATATCTAGGGGGACACACCTTTATTTGCCTCCAGCCCATTTTTTGCCTCCAAGCTACCTTGCACTTCAGTTGCAAAGGAGTTTCCAACTGAAGAGAGGCCCAGCCCATCTACTGGAGAGCACAGAAGTGCTTATATATCCAAATGAATGCACTGCCATTTTCATTTCTTCAAGCAACATCACCCTTTCCATGATCCACTCCCTTTCTTCTGCCCAGATGTGAAGCTCCATTCAAATTCCCAAAGATGGGGCTTTTGTTTTTTTTCCCAAGTAATCTCAGTAGAATGCTGGAAGTTAGGATTGTGGTAAAGACTTTTGTTATTCCATGTCAAGTTGTAATTTTCCCTCTGGTTTCTCATAGGAAAAATGTATGAAAAATGTATTTATTTCTTCAGTTGTCAGAGGGGACAGGAGACCAAGAGCTTTCATGAGCTCTGATGTAGGGGGAAAGATGGACTCAAAGGGAGAGCTTTCACATGGAGGGATGGATTTGGATGGATTCAGAGGCAGGGATGGCTTCCCTCTGGTCTGAGGCTGTGCTGTCCAAATGCAGGAATCTGACAGAAGAGGTTCTTGCTTCTTCCTTTGAGAATTAGACTTTCCTGGCTCTCACCTTAGGAAGTCTTTTTCCCAGTATCCTATGGAAAACAAGATCTATGCAGTCATTCTATGTGTCTGTCTGTCTCCACCCATGTATCCCTCCAACTCCCAGAAAAGCTTTGAAACATTGGCTTAATACATTCATTGAGGAATATAATTAATTGTCAGAGAGGATTACAGCCCTAATGGTTTTGTTAAAAGGGAAGAAGACAACTCCATATGTGCCCTCGAGAAAGGAAGAGTGTGCACTGAGTGCACTGTGCATTAATTCTTTCTTACAATTCTTACAAGGTCACTCTGTGACATTAGTTCTCCAGTGTCTAATTAGACACTGGAGAACTAATGTCACAGAGTGACCTTGTAAATAGCTTGGCTGTCAGGAGGTCTCACCTTCACAGTCACTGAAGTTCAATTTTGAGACTCAGAAAAGTGAGCTTCCTTAGTGCTAATGAAACGACGTGCCCTTTTCCCCACTGCAATATTCAGTTCACGTTTTCATTTGTTCAGTTTTGTCCCATGACAGCTATTGGAGGCAACTGGGCGATCATGAAATTTTTGTAGCTTCCATTTCTAGGAAACAGATTGTGATTGTGTATGAGGCCAATCAGAGGCTGTGATGTCTCTGTAATGCATAGCTCAATGAGTAATATGTGTTGTTAACCCTCCTGAGAAATTTTTACAAATCTTTGGGTGGCATTCACTTAACAGCCTCCGGGTCAAATGACATTGATTTGAAGATTCTGGTAAATTCCTCTGCAGTTTGTAATATATCCGTAGTGTTCCACTGAGCCAGCCAACATGCTGCACTCACAGAAACCCTTCTACAGACCTCCTGGAAGGTGAATCCATTTTGAAAGTGAAAGCCCAGCATAATAGAATGGGGATACAGCAGAGAATCATTCAGTAGCAGATATATGTTTCAGAGCAGATGATTTGATGGATGTTCCTACGCTGCACAGCCCTGTGCTGGTCCTTCTCACCTCATTCAGCTCTTATGGAAAATATCTGCAGGCCTGGCATTACGTTTCACTGCTGAATTTCAGTCAGAGTCAAATGCTTTGCGTGGCAGAGCAGCACTGCAGGAAGGACAGGGAGGGTCTGGCCCCACATCTCAACCAACATTTCTGTCACCGAGAGATTTCAACACGCTGAGTTTCCAGCGAAGCTGGCCTGGGTTTGTGCCTGCTCACATGGATCCGAGACCACACAACAAGGTGAACAGCTTGTCAAAACCGAGGCAGTGTGCACTGGGCGACTGACACTGAGCTCAGAGGAATACGGTATTCTGAAAGACGTGTGTCATTGCCTGGAGAAGATACCAGTGCCAACTGGTGTGTGGGTGTGAGACCCAGTAAGGTGATCCTCTGTGTGCAGAGAGAGTTAATAGAATAGAATAGTATCGTAGAATCATTGAGGTTGGAAAAACGACTAAGATCATCAAGTCCAACCGTCAGCCTATTCCCAGCATGCCCACTAAACCATGTCCTTCAGTGCCACATCTACCCTGGTTCTTCCCCATCCATCCTGGTTCTTCAGTCACGTTCCACTGCACATTGTTTTGACACAAATCCAGAGGAGGAGGCAGAGTAGTGAGGAATGTGTTGTACAAATTCACCAGATTTCTGCATTCAATTAGCATTTTGCTAGAGCCATGCCAGAGCTGGAGTAGGCATGAGACTCCCTCAGCCCAGGAGATACCTAAGTCACCAATTCTGGAGATGTTCAGAGGTATACATGAAGAATAGGCATGGGCACTGCTATCTGCCAGGCATATCTTCCTATTCCTCATCTGAAAGCCTTCTCCTCTGCACTTGCAGCAGGTTCAGAGAGAGATTCTGTAAGGGAAAAACATTGCTCTCCAGCACCTTGTACAGGCACAGCAAATGGTTAAGCACAAACTGTAAGTTTGCACGGCTCACTTGTTATTGCACTGGAGATAGCATGCTGCATTTTTTTCTTTTTTTTTTTTTTTTTGTGATTGCAGGGGAAATTGGATGCTCTCTGGGTCTTGCTGCGGAAAGGTTACGACCGTGTATCTGTGATGCGCCCACAGCCAGGAGACAAGGTACTGTGCCTCGAGACATTTCTTGCAGCTAGGGAAAAACAAAATCCTGCTGAAGCTTCAGATTGCTTTTACAAATAGGCCACAATGGTTGTGATTATCTTCCCCTGATAAGGCAGATGCTCGTGACAGCTCAGAAGGAAAAGCTCTGTCACATTTTATCAGCTTTGTTGTAACTGCAGTTCCTGTATTTTCAAGTGTGGAAAATTTTCAAGTGTCCTGGTGCAATGACAGAAACGCCCACGTAGGAGCCCAATACAGACTTGAGGCACTTTCAATTAATTACACAAGAAATTCTAATGAATAGCAAGGAGTATTTCTGCATATGTTCACTCAGGGCTGCACCCAGTGGAATTTTTACAGTCTCCAGGGACGGACATTCAGCTTCCCACTGAGACCCTTGTGGTGAAAAATGTCCATTCCATTAATGTCATACCTGTCATTTTACATATTGGTGATGTAAATGGGCAGAGGAGGTTGGAGTTGCTTCAGGAATAGAGTGGTCCTAAAGCACAGGCAACTGGGTAGCGTTGCAAAGGTTTCAAGAAGCTGAACTGGACATGAGAAAACAATATAATTAAGTGATGAAGAATTGTAATTCTGTAATGTTTGGCTCCCTCCAAGGTTTGCCATCGAATACAGGACCAACCATAGAATCACAGAATAGCTTGGGTTGGAAGGGACCCCAAGGATCATTAAGTTGCAACCCCCCACCACAGGCAGGGTCACCAACTTCCAGCTCTGGTACTAGCCCAGGTTGCCCAGGGCTCCATCCAACCTGGCCTTGAACACCCCAAGGGATGGGGCATCCACAGCCTCTCTGGGCAGCCTGTTCCAGCACCTCACCACTCTCTGTGCAGAACTTCCCCCTGACATCCAATCTATGAAGTTGTGTGAGTAAAAAGATCAGGAAATTTCTTCCTTCCTGGGGAAAATTTGCTGAAGTATCTTCACTTAGCATGAGACTGATTTCTGAGAGAAAACTCGTCTTGTACAGATTGCTAATGCTGCCAACTTTTGTGCAATTTTCCCTCCGAAATCGAGGTCTGCAGAGTTCCTATTCTAGGAATATATATTTTTACTTGAAGAACGGTGATTACATTACAAGGAAGATGCCACTTCCATTTATGCTAGGGAAAATCCAGAGTGATGTAACTGAAGCTGATAAAGTTAGCAGCAATCTGTGGCAGTAGCTCCCTCCCTTTTTGGTAATGTCTCTCTGTCAGCATAAGAAATAGCAGAATTAGCTCATGTAGGTGTTGCATGATCCAGGCTCAAAGTAAATTAAGCTCTTTACAATTTTGCTATGCTATGAAGGATCTTTGATTTGGAGCAAATGTAATTTGGTGTGAAAGAGAAAGTGGCTGCAAATGCACACAGGCTTAGAGCTGCAAAAATATCTGTTTCTCTGCAAGTGGCTCCTGGAAGACTTGCAAATATTGGGGCACTTCCTTGTGTCACTGTGAGGTGCTGGATTTCCATGTGCCTGAGTTTCCATCTATAGCCACGCACGATCATCTTGATGGTTTTAATTGCTTTCAGACTTAGGAGAGCGATTGGCATTCATTCCTTTACAGCAGTGACATAACCAAGTGATGTCACCACCAGCAGCACAGGCAAAAGCAGCCTGAGAACTCGGCGGAAAACAGTAAAATGGTGGTGACATTCATTAGTTTACACAGCTGAAATGGCAGAGTTGGGCAGCATTTCCCCCTCCCCTGTTCAGCGGTGATGTGGGCTTTTTTTGTTTCCCTCCTTTGGATTTAAAGCAGGGAGAAGAATCGAGCTTTCAAGCCCTGGGTTTGGCTTTGAGGTCTCCACATCATTTCTCATCTTGCTGTAAGCGTTCCCTGTGGCTTGGGTGCTGGTTTAGGCTCCCAAACCTCACTTTCTCCTTTGTAGACATAGAAGGTGATTTTACTGGAGCTGAGCATTATGAAGGTTGGCTTTATGATGTAATTAGAGGCTTCTGTGCAAGAAACTGTGCAATTGTTATTAGCTGAGCTACCTCCAACTACCACTGTGCCCTGGGAGACAAATCAGTCAAAAGGAAAAGCAACAAGCTGCAAAAATTTGCTGTAAAATTTGCACCACATGAAATAAGAAGACTTTAACCCCTACATGATCCTACCGGTTTCACTCTATTCTTCTCTGGGCCACCATTCTTCTGAGACAAAGTGAACTCTGTGTCCAAGCCTGATGATACACATGGGAAATTTCTACCCATGCAGATGCTGAGGGTGCCTCTGGATTACTTAGAAACACAGCACCTCCTTGACCCAACATGCAGCCAAGTGGCTGTATCCAACAGGTTTGGATGTTCTTCATGCTGCAGGATGGCAGTGAGGAGGATGCTCACCCACACAGACACCTAGATGCTACCCAGCCATGTGTTTCTGGTGTAGGGTTTGGAGATCAGCCAGCTGGGGTAGAGCTGTTAAGAGTCGTTTCGGCAGTGGCAAGCTCAGCTGTAAATTCCTGTGGCCTCTCCAAGTGGTTCCAAAGAGCTCCCTTGGACCAGGCAGCATGGACAGGTGGCAAAGCAAAGGCAGGCTGGGTCTTCACTGGGTTGTGAAATCTTCAGCGTGGGCAAATAGCCATGAGTCTGCGGGTTGTAACAGCTGTCCACTGGCAAATTTAGGTTGGATCCTGTTCTACTGGGAAGCGTTGGTAAAGGAGCACTTTGCCCAATTTGTCAGCAAAGGAGGCCCAATGAGAACTGGTATCAGCAACCCCAGGCCAGTCATGGGGTTTTACAGTGGAGGCACAGCTGGTTTGAAACCTCAGCCCTGATAGACTGGAGCCATGTGCAAGCCCAGCCTTGCCGGCTGCAGGAAGCTTCAGGCAGCCAGACTCAAGGCTTTGAGTTATTGCAGCACATGGCAGGGCAGCTGCAGCTTTCCAGCTTTTTCCTGGCTCTGCTTAACTTCATTGCCATGCCATCCATTCACAGAGCATTGCCTCTGCTCTCCAGAACGAAGGTCTGGCTTCTGAATATTGCAAAAGCCCTGAAAAGGGTGGAAAAGCTCAAATTTCCCAGTGCTACAGGGGCCCTCAGTCCCAAGCTGCCTGCGAAATGCTCGAGTTTTGTACCTTGGAGGGATGGCTGCAAAGCAAGGGGAGGAGAGGGGAGCCTGGGGATCCCAAACGCGATTCTGTCCTTCATCACACTGCCACCAACAGCTGAAGAAAGCAATTTGCACCTCCTTCCTTCTCTTCCCTGCAGAAAAGAAGGAAGCAGATTTCAGACCCTTGGTGTTGTCCAGCGGGCATCTTAATTCACCCACTGGCCAACAATAAAAAAGCAAAGGCAAACGAAAAGTGACTGAAAGGAACCTCTGTTTGCTTTGGAGCCCGAAAAGGAATTGGACTCAATCCCAGCGTTACATCACTTTCATATATAAGCAATCCCTTGCTATAATCAGTTACTTTATCCACTGCCAGCATGTTAGCTGAGCTGTTCAGAAAGATTGCTTGCGTAGAATGGAACATGGATCTGGCTTCAAACACTGTGTTGACTAATTGTTGCTGTTTATCTGCTGTAGCCCACACAGCTTCCAAGGTACCATAGGAATCATCAAGAAAGACGTTCCCTGCCCTAAGTTCACATTGGTCTATAACAAGACATTGGTTCAAGCACAGTGACTAATAAATTTGCAATTTATATATGTATATGGAGTGGATAATGTAGGGACTAAAGCTTATCTTCCAGTCCTCCTCCTCCGTGTGACCTCATACAATACCCTCTTGTTGCCTTTTGTCTGTTCATGCCCCAAGACCTTTAATCAAGATTGGGATGTCTTACAATAGGACTGCTTCTTCACTGCAAAAGGCACAACTATCAGAATAACTGACTACTAAGTGCTGCACACAGTAAGATAGCTGGGATTGCCTAGAAATGGAGCTGTGGGGGGGGGGTTTACCAATTGTGCCAGTTAGCAGAATATAAGATAAACTTTGGCAAGATTGTGCCTTAACCAAGGGATCCTTCTAATTTGAAAGACTTTAGGTTCAGGCCTTAACCTTGCAGAACATGCATACAAGCTTTCAAAAATAGCTTTGCATGGGGCTGAAGATTCTCCATGGGTGCTGCCTGGGGTGTGCAGCACTCAATGTGTAGCTTTGCATTAGAGGTGCTCACACTGGTGCAGGAAATGCTGACCCTAGTGGGGATGGACATGCTGGAGCTGAAGGCAGGGTTGAGCTCCTGCCTTCTATCAAGGCTGCTTTGCCTGGGCAACACACCTTGCTTATAAGCAACACGCCTTGCTTGTGCGGCTGCTCAGCTTCTCCTGCCACACCTTCTACCTGCCTGTAGATCGTCACCTCCAGCATGGCATCTGGGTTAGATGTTTCTGGTGAATGGAGAGGTGAGGTCTCTTTCCAGTAGGACTGCCTGAAGGACACCTGCCTGCCCAGTCTTACCTGGCTTTGACCACTGTAGCTCCACAAAAACGATAGCAGTTATCACCAGCTAGTCCTGGTCAGCATGTTATCATGTTGGCCACAACTGGCCACGTGCTGATCTGTCTTTGCAAGAGCAAACCATGAAGCAAACTCTGGTCTGGTTTGGAGTAGGCTTGTTAATCTGCACCTTTTCTCCAAGAGCAAAAAGAAGAGAGGGGCAAGTTCTGAACCTGATTTGAAAGAGCACCCAGAGAGGCTGAGATGCACAAAAAGGTTGTGAAATTATTTTCTTGGAGTCAAACCTGGAAATGCTCTGAGGTTACCAGTAGACACAGATGTTTCCAATAAGGCAAGGAAGTCAGAGTCACATGGGATTCCTGTGGTCTTCTCACATTTTCAAGAGACTAAGTTTGCATTCTTGTCGGCATTAATGAGGTTATTTTTACATTCAAAACATCATCAGAAAGGGGTGATTTAAAAACACATGTTATTTTAGAAAACGTTATCTCTTTTGTAGTGAAGTGAGGGAATGCTTAATGTTGCAAAGTGCTCACTAAGAGTTGGACCCAAATGAGTGTGTCTTCGAAGTATCTGTTGCATTTCCATGATGAACATCGCTCTGTCAGGAATTTATGAGGAGATTATTAAAATGTGCTTCAAGCTCAGACTTGGCCAGGAAAATCTCAATCTGAGAGCACGTTATGTTTTAAATGTGTGTTACATTGAATTAATCATATTTCCACTTTGAGTGTATTTGTAAAAAATGATACAGATAGGGGTAAATATGGAGAAAAAGTATAACAAAACCATGCGTAATTAGATGTAAATAGGTATCCTACCTAAATTAAGGGAAATGCAGTGAGAGGAGCTTTTTTCTAGAGCTTTTGCAAGTATGCCAATCAAATCTCACCTCCTGTTACATATCAGTGATACGGTTCTGGTACAAACTGTGGTTAGTTATGATGAGAGGATGAAACTATGAACTCCACGAAAATGTCTCCCTTAAAGCAATCACAAATTGTCTCTTTTTACAATATAAGGAAGAACGTGTGCGTGTGTGTGCATGTGCTGAAAAAAAAAAAAAAACCACACACAAAAATTGATTTTAATAGAAACAGAACAGCCAGCATATGAAATAAGACCAGTTTACAGCCAAATTGCATGAATCTTCACTGCAGAAAAGTACTGTTTTTCAACAAAAGCTGACAAAACTCCCTCTGCCCTACGATCACGCTAATGTTTTTATATCACAGTGAAATGCCAAAACCTCGTATTAACTTGATTTCAGGCTCCACTGTGAATGTTTTGCGCAGCCTAAGGAATTCGGATGACTGCTCTGGATTATATCAGTCATTCATCCCAAATGACTGTTCCTTGTCAAGGGCCCAATTCTGCAAGTTAAGGACTTTGTACTGTTTGCTAAGTCTTTCTGCATTTCTTGAGGGTCATTTGAGTGTCTAATTCAGTGGGCACAGTGGGGATGGGTTGGACCAGATGAGCACAGTGGTCTTTTCCAACCTTAATGATGGTATGGTTCTGTGATTCTGCATCTGTAGGCCTGGGGCCTACCTCAACACTGCCACGTAGTCAACTCCACAGAATGGAAGAATCATAGAATCACTTGGAAAAGTGATGGAAAAGGTTGGAAAAGGCCCTTCAGATCATCGAGTTCTACCACCACCGAACACTGTCAAGTCCGCTGCTGAACCATGTCCCGAAGTGCCATGTCCACACATCTCCCAAATAGCTGCAGGGATAGGGACCTGTTCCAATATTGACCATCCTCTCCATGAGGAAATTCTTCCTGATATCCAATCTAAACTTCCCCTGGTGCAACTTGAGGCTGTTTCCTCAATTCCTATCACTTGTCACCTGAGTAAAGAGACCAACACCCACCTGGCTACAACCTCCTTTCAGGTTCAGCTGTAAAGAGCAATGAGTTCTCTCCTCAGCCCCAAGTTTCTCCAGCCACAACCCCAATTCCCTGCCATTCATCATAAGTCTTGTTTTCCAGTCCCACCACCACTTTCATTGCACATAGTCAAGCAATTCAATGTCCTTCTTGCAGCAAGGGGCCCCAAACTGAATATGGTACACATCTCAGAGGCTTCTCCTGTCTTCTAGATGAGCCTAATCCAATGCATTTTCTTTCCCACGGCATTTATGGAAACGAAGGATGGAACTTGGCAATAAATTTAAAGTATGAGCAAGTGTTGTGGCTATGGGGTTGGGGTTATGGCTAGGGTTAGGGTTAGAGTTAGATTTAGCTGTATTTGCAGGTATGTGAATGGGGGTGCACCTCATCTGTGGATTTGCAGTGTGATGCTACCAGTACAGAGGTTGGAGGTTTGGAGGTTCAGATCTGTGTATTTTAGACCTGTAGGATGCTTAGGTAGTCAGACAGTCTTTCTTCCATGGTGTGCCAGGAGTCATTTTGTTTTGCAAGTTAAGATATTACAAGAAACCAGTGGGAACCAGGATCTATCTTTGCCATGTCAGTCCACGCATCCCCTTTGGCACCATGTCCCAGGTTTAACTGTTGGTGCAGACTTGATTCTCAGTTCGTGGGAGAGCACTCCTTGCTGACTGGGCACTCATCGTCGTGTCTTAAAAATGCAGAGGAGGAAAGAAGGCAGCCTGAATCATTACCACTTTCTAGCAACTTTTCCTCCTTCTTAGTCCACTTGTGTGCTTTAAAAAATGTGAAAAAGTCTTAATCTGCTGCACATAATTGGGTCTTTCACAGAGGAGATTAGCACTGGCTGCTCCACCTCCTGAGGAATGCGTCTTATCTCTGGCAAATTCAGACTCTCCGAAAATGAAGCCTCTTTTCCGTGACTGCTGGAGAAAGCTGTGTGCCTCCAAAGACCTCTCTGGGAAATAACTAATCGTTTCTCACGCCCCACACAGTGCTGAAATTGAAGGAAATGAAATCTAAACCACAAAGAGGGAGGCAGTGCTGCTGCATGAGCCGGGAGCTTGCTCCTTGCCATTATAGATGGGGGTGAAAGTATTGGTGCGTGTCAGAGGACAGCTGCCTGGGAACACACATGCAGGTTGGTGGCTGGGTTTCCCCCTCTGGCTCAGGACCACTTCTCCTACTGGTATGAAGGTCAGCACCTGAATTTCTGTTCCGATTCCTCAGCCCCTTCCATCCTCCCTAGCCCCAAGCTCACAACCGCGTTTTGCTCCTCTGAGAAACCACGTGTGAAATAAGATTTGTCTGGATTTTAGTGCAGCGCTTTACTTGAAAGTGTGATTTGAATTAAGGCAAGAAATTACCCTGCTTGAGCTTTCCAGAGCAGTGAGGAGCCAGGCAGAGGATATTCCTCTGTAGGGCTCATGGAAAGGACGGAGTTCCACTTAATAAGCTGAGAAACAAAAGGGGTTCCTAGTTTGTTTTAAGGAGCAGAAGGCAAAACAAGCCAATGGAACAGCGTCAGTCAGACTTTCCTCCGCGCGGAGTCAGGAGTCCTGCAGCTGTGGGGTGGATGAATTCATTGTTGGAGGAAAACCTGTATTGGAGCAGCACAACGATGAGAAGTGCTGCGGGAGGAACAAGGGAAACCAGGTGGCCAGATGCAGAAAAGCATCTGGGTATGTGTATTCTCATAGAAAACACTGCACGTTTGTTGAATGGGTGTTTTTAGGCTCTTAGAATATGAGTAAAACCATGGAAAGTGAAACTCCTCTAAGAGGAAGGGGAGGATTTAGATGCAGAGAGAGTCACCTCGTCACAGATGTCAGGAATATGTCTCTGCCGTGCGTAGTTCTTGCTGAGTGAATATCAATCTTGCATTTGTAGCGTGTTTCCCTCGTGCAGCTTCCAGTAGAGCTTATCCTTATGGGAAAGCGAGATCACAGCTTCCTGTGGGATTCCAAATTCCTAAAAGTAAGCAGTTACTCCAGCTGAAAACTTTGGACTCTGTCTGGGCCCATCTGCATGGAGAACTTGTAGGGGGAACCCTGGGTCTTACATCAGCCACCAGAGGACCTCCAGGGACTTTCTAGGCATGCAGAGCTACCCAGAACCCAAGCACCAACAGCAGATGCTCTACCTGTGGTCTGAGGCTCAGAAAGAGATGACTTATCCTCATCGCTGCGGGCTCTGCTTCTTGCCTGGTTTTACATACACCCACAAAGGGTATTTTGGAGGAGCCATAAAGCAAGACCAGGTGGACCTGGCACTTTGTGTTAGCACCAATTGGTCATCAGCCATTATGCACTGCAATAAACTTGGCTGTTAGCAGGTTCGTGAAGAACTGTAAAGCCCATTAAGTATTGCTGGCATGCAGGAATACTGTTTTCAGCTTAAGACTGGGTTATTAGAGTGCTATCAAGAAACAGAGAAGGAATGTAGTAGCTAGCTGGGGCCTTTGCTTGGAGAGCACAAATCCAATGAAAACATCCCAAAAGCTGTAATTATTTGTTCATAATTGGATACTTACGAGCAAATTCTGCCGCACAAACCTCCAGCGAGTCACACTAAAAGTCAAGAAGTGTAATAGTCTAGAGTGGTAACATGGGGAAGGTTGCATATTTTGTGGACTGCGCAATGCACAGGAGCAAAAAATATCGTGGAAAGCCCCCTCGACCCTCTCTTAATTTGAATTAGGGATCTATTTTAAGATGAGGGAATTCAGATTTAAGGTCGCTGTCTGATTTCACAGTGTGCTCTTTCACAGCTCTCTGAAACAAAATGCAGACAGCAGGGGATGCAATTACAGATTCCCATGCTTTAATTGCCTAGACCTCATTCCCTTTTCAGACCCGAGAATGAGACCAGCCCTGTGGGCTCCAGGTCAACCCACACGCCTGTACATTGCTGGGCTGCTGCTTGCTATGGTTCTTCTCTTGGCGGATTCAGAAATGCATGGGCACTGATGAGGAGCTGTTGTTTAACCCATCGTTAAGTCTGTGCTAACAGGTTTCTGTTGACAGGCTGCAAAGCTTGAGAACAGAATTTCTGCACATAGTATTGCAGCGTGGTTTCCCATTAGTAGCCATGGAAAAGTTAACCTCAACATCAGCTCTTTTTCGTGGAACTAATAGCTCTGCAGCCAAAAGCCCAGCGATCCGCTCATCAGCTTGCAGGAGTGCTCATTCCTGTAAAAACAAAGCCCAGGGCTGGCTCTTGAACTGCTGGACCTCTGTTTGTGAATTAAAGAGCAGCCAGCTCACAAAAGGGAGCATCCCACTCACGTCTTGACCCGGGGCAACCTTTCCCCTGTGCAGAATTACAAGGGTATGCCTTCAACCTCAGCAGGTTACCTAGGGAGCCAGGGTGAATCCAGGGATTGCAAGGATGGGAATTACTCCTTAAATACTGGTAGGACAGTATTCAGCAGGCAGTAACTCCTATTTTCTCAAGCCATTAGCGCTACCCTGTGGGCACTTCCTTCCCCTCCAGAGGGATGTTTACCACTACTTTTGATTAATTATTCCGGTTATCATTGCCAAAATAATGCGCTTTGTTTTTCATTTGAATTTTTCTCCTTTCCTTGTACCCAGCTGACTTCGTTACTCAACCTCCAGATGAAAGATTATAGTCCTGCAGTGTCTTTGATGTGTCACACAGCCTTTCTCCAAGACGAGCTACCTCTTTCCAGAAAGACAGTGAGAAGAATGAGCAGATCTTCCTGGAAATGACACTCGTCTCACAGTGCAAATAAGCCAAATCTAGCTCCTGCAAAAGCAATCAGGCCTGTTTGCTGACATAAAAATGCCCACTCATTTCTGAAAGAGCCACGCTCCCAAACTCTGGCAGAAGCCAAAGATTGAGGTTGTTACGCTCATTCCCACACTTGAATTTGGCAAAGTGGAAGCCTATATCATCTTGTTTCACTTGTCTTAGCAGTTTGAATGTTTTCTTTTCAGTAGGTTCCCCAGCTCGGTCAGTCCTGCATGATGTAGTTGCAGATACCAAATGGCAGAGATTGGCAGAGCAATGGGTGTTATCTGGGTCGCGGTAGGTCTGAAGAGTCAGTCGCAGTCCCAAAGCTATGAGTAAGCTTCTGAGTAAGATTTCAACTGGAGGCTGAATTGGCAGAACTGCTCTTTGTACTGTGGGGCCCTCAGATGCACGGTGATGTATATAGATATGGGCGTGCATTGGTCATAAGCCAGTGTGGCTGAGCTTATACAGCTCTTACTTCAAGTCATAGAGTCATAGAATGGTTTGGGTTGGAGGGGACGTTGAAGACCATCTAGTTCCAAAACCCTTGTTTTGGGCGGGGCCCCTTCCCCTTGGCCCGGTTTGCCCCAGGCCCCTTCCGGTTTGGCTTTGATTCTTTCAGGGAGGGGGTACCCACAACCTTGGTGGGTAAATTCTATGAGAGTTCTGCAAAAACTGCAACACTTCATGAGGTTTAAAGTATTTTCCTTTCAACTTCAAAATATGTGGCTTTGGTGTTGCTTGAACAGAACAGGATCGTGTAAGTACAAATACAAACCACTGCCTGAACATCTGAATTGACCAAACCACATCTAAGACATCGCAGAATCACTGAATTGAGAAAGATCAGAGAATGATAGTTTTTCTGCTCCTATTTTTTCCTTCTAAATTTAGACAGGATGCTTATCTGCAGTGTAGGAAGCTGCCCGTGATACAGCCCACTATTCTGGGGACATATTTATCGCTCTCATCATGGGTAAATCCCACCTCCTTACTGGTAGTAGATGGGAATGCTATTTTGTACCACTCTTTTCACGGGAGTTAGAAATCCAACACGGCTTGTGGTACTGAGACCTGACAGAAAGCTCTGAATCTTGCTTCAGACTTCATCACCCTGCAGTACTTTTTGCAAGGTCTTCTAGGTTAAGCCACAATGACGCATAGTTTTCAGTGCTGCCTCTACAATAAGAGAGCAGGTCATTAGAAGTCATGACCCAAAGTTCCCTCTTATCAATGGAAGTCATCCTCTTAATTCTCGGAGAAAATAGTTCAAGCCTCTAAACTATTGAGCGGACGAGGTGGCTGGAATGCCTTGGGAATGGTAGGTTTTATGAGCAACACTGAGTTCAAGGCCGTGTAATGAGAGACAGATGGGAATGGTTTTGCTGCGGTGATGTTTTATCACGAAACGAGACGGTTTTAATAGCTGTTTGGTGACTAACAGATACAGAGGTAGCCGTGTAATTAGTGTGCTTGCTGCAGGAGGCAGTGCTTCCTGGCATTGCCAAGCACACTCAACACAGGCTGACCTCACCAAGGGTGGCTGGCTAACAAAGCCCAGAAGCTAGTCAACAGTTTCCTAAATGTGTCTCCAGACACCCTTGTGTGATTTGAAAGCCAGCACGCTGCCAGCTCAGGTCATGGAAGCAGGGATATCTCAAGCTCTCGGGATCCCATTACATAGCAGAAACCCTCTGGGGTTTGGGGTTATCTTGACGGGAGCCCAAGAGCTCCCCGACCACTACTTTCCCCAGATGATGACATGGTAGTGGGAATCTTGGCCCTGTTTTTTTCCCAGTATGTTCTGGCACAAAGGAGCACATTTTCAGAGATGTTTGTGGAAGGCTCTAAGCCTGGGCTAGTTTCAAATCAAGCACCATTTGTCTTTGGTGGGGTTTTCCTAGAGAATTCAGCGCTAGCACTTTGCATCCACGTACATGCTTTGCTTGTAAAGTAGCTACACTTTAGGAACGAATCTCTTTCCAGAGCCTAGTGGTATCTATTCATGTATTTAATGTTATCCTGTTACTCATTTTGATGGTTTTCTCCTATAAGCTTTTGTGTGTGCTTGTTTCAGAATCAAGTATCAAATCACACACTGATTTTCAACTTTCTACCCTCTTCCGCTTTCCTTTTCCTTCTTCTCTTTCTTTCTGTTTCATTCTCCTCTCTGCTCTTGATTTTTGTGTTTCTTTTTTTCTCTCCTCTTTCTTGTAACAACAGGATAAACTCAGTTATTTTTTATGGAAAGTTTGAATTACTAATGAACCTTACAAGGGATCTTATCTTTTCCAGTGGCTCTATTTAAACTCAGAAGCCAGTTCCAGTGTTTTACAGTCTTAAAATGTTGATATTTTTCCAGATATTCATTCCAGATTGATAGGAAACCAAGAGAAACAAATATTTTTCATTTTCAGAAAAATGTTTAACCTTCCTCTTTTAAAGAGATACCTCCCCAGTGCTGTGTAGGGCATGTGCCATGTAGGGTTCAGCATGTGCCATCCCTGGAGGTGCTCAAGGTCAGGTTGGATGGGGCCCTGGGCAACCTGATCTGGTGGATGGCAACCAGCCCATGGCAAATGTTGGGGCTGGATGGGCTTTGAGGTCCCTTCCAACCCAACCATCCTATGATTCTATAGTTCTGTGATCTTTAAGGTCCCTTCCAACCCAACCATTCTGTGATTCTTTAATGTCCCTTTCAACACAAGCCATGCTGTGATTCTGTGATCCCGAATCAGGGCTGTGCAGATAGCGCTGTGGGCAGCCCATCTGGTTCAAATGAACAGAAAGAGAGGCAGGAGGACATGGGAAGTGGCTTAGGCAAGGCTGTGGAGCTCCTAGGAAATGCCACAGCTCGACCGAGGCATCCGCTGCTCTTCACATCTCTGCTTGCCAGATCCACTTCCATGACGCCAACATCCAGCTTGCTCCCTCGAGCACACGGTCCCTGTCACCCTGTGCTGTGACCTCAGCAGCCTGATGTCCCCTCGCCCCACATCCTGCCCTCTCTTCTGACCCTAGCAGCGCTCCCCAGGCAGCCAGATGTGAAGAACAAAGAGAAAAGCTTGGCTCAAGCATGCAGCCCTACAGCACTCTGCGTGCAAAGCGCTGGCAGGGCCAGGTCCCCAGTCAGAGCACTCGATCCCCCGTGGCCCTGTGTTGGCTGGCCCAGAGGCAGCACTGCCTGCCTCCATCCCAAAAGCAATCAGCTGTTGAAGGTGAAAGAGCAAAGCCACTCAGAGCAGAATTCATTATGCAAATGCCTGCGAGCAGTACTCTTTAGAAAAACAACATAAAATGCTGGAGTGAATCTCCTTGGCTGATTTTGCTGATTCCGCTAAATTTCAGATGTAATAATGTCTCCATATTGCTTCAATTGTCTCTGCTGAGGCACAGCTGTGACTCTGCCCCCTGAAGCGTTGTGGCTGCAGAAAGGGAAGTGAAACCTAGCCAAGGCGTTCAGCACAGCAGCCCTTCAATATACAGCGTATTCCCTTCGATTCTTCATTCTGTATCTCCAACTACTGTCTCTCTGCTTGAAAGGCCAATAGAATTGGCTGCCCTTCTTCTCAAAGCTGTGGTACAATCTGGTTCGGGAGCTTTTTCTCCTGGAATGAGAGTCGACTTCTGTTTAAGGATCCATTTGTTGGAAATGGGTTCTTTTCCTGCCTCCTGGATGTTCTGCTTATGTCTTCCACATCCATCTGATGTCCATCTGGGCACCTGGATGAGGAGGAACACCTTGGTGGATAGCCAAGAGGGGGTCCTCACTGGTGGCCATTGAGCCCCTCCTACAATATAGTCATGTGAAGGTCCTTATGCTTCCACTGGGCGTAGAGAAACCTTGCACTCCTCTTTCCTGGTGCACCTCAGACACACACTCTGGTTTTGCATCCAGGCCCCCAAGGTTGAACAAGACATTTTGGTGCAGATATTCACAGGGTCTCTATCTGATCGGATCATCCGGGGGATGAACTGAACTGTGCTGGCAATGGAGAAATGTGTCAAATGCTTGAATGGTTGGGTGATAAGGCAGCCAGCTTGACCTTCAACCAGACACTCATCCAGATAAAAGAGCACAGAACCACTCACAGTCACCCTGTGGCTAGCACAGCATCTCCCCTTCTGTCTGTTATCAGACTGCCAGATGAATCACAGCATGATTGGATTGGAGGAGACCTCACAGCCCATGCAGTTCCAACCCCTGCTGTGCTCTGGTTGCCACCCACCAGATCAGGCTGCCCAGGGCCCCATCCATGGCCTTGGGCACCTCCAGGGATGGGGCACCCACTCTTTGGGCAGCAGTGCCAGGGCCTCACTGCTCTCTAAGAAATATTTTCAGCCTCTCCTGTGCAATGGCATAGTAATTTGTTTCCTTGGTATGTCCTTGTCATCCAGTCTGGCAATCCTCCTTCCCTGGGAGGTGTTGGTTTCCCCATCTCCACTGAGGCACTGTAGCTGCCAAGGTCCACTCTGAACTCCAGACTGCTATCTGGCACTCTGCCTCCCATATGCATGGATGAGAGAAATGTCAAGCAATGACACAAGGACTGTCAGCTCACATGAAAGGAGGAACGCTGAACTCTATCTGTCCTCCACACTTGCTGGATGCCCTGCAGAACTGCTCATTGCACAGCAGTAGGAAGCATTGCTCAACAAGTGTCAATTTGCTGCAAGAAGAGAGGGGAAGAGAGACCATTAGTCATGAGTATAAGCAGCACACATGGACACGGGATCACTAGGTGGTAGCTGGCTGCAAAAAATAACGCAAAACACAGTGCAACTCTACACTGGTATGAGTTGCTAACTGTTTTTGTGATGATGGTATTGCAGAGATGTCCAAGCCAGCTCTCAGCAATAAGAAGTCAAATCTTTGCCGGTGAAGTCAAAGCTTGTAAGGACGTAATATCATTTTAGACCATGCCATGAGTGCTAGATGGTTTTCAGCCCTCCAGCCCGGCCCTGACCCCAACCCCAAAGATTTCTGAGTGTCACTGCACCTTCTTGAATGTAGTTTGGGCAGTGTTCAGTTCCATTTGGATCTGCAGCACCATAACCTCACCCCTGGAGCATCCAGACAGAGGATGTCTCCACGCAAAAACAATTGCAACTTTTTGTTCTCTGGCTGGAATTCCTGGACTGCTGCTTTTCATTCGGATTTATTTTATTTTCAACGTAAATAAAGAAAACAAAGCTAGTACAAGCAATAGTCTGAAACTGCTGCAGTTCCATTGCAGGAGACGTGGAACCAGAACAAGGAAAACAACCTCATGTTTTGTTTCTCTCTGTGCAGAATTGGTTAACTTGGGTTCAGACTTCAACTCACTCAGCAGGCCCACCCCCTTGGTATTTACTTAAAATCACAGCTAAGTGCATTTAAAAAAGATTAAAGCAGAGACACCAGCCTGCAAAGAACAAATAGAACCGAAGGAACATTGAATTGAGGCAGCGCTGTGCTCAGTTCAGGCTTCCCTCTGCCCCATTGCCCCGTGAGGGCATTTCTGGCCAGCCCAGGGGTCTCTGCTTTGCCCTGGAGCCCCCAAGATGAAGCCACAGACTCTTCTTGCAGACAGATACCCCGGGCTGAGCCATGCAGGGGATTCAGCTCCCACCGCAAGGAGCAGCTCCGAGGTGATGCTCACAGGGCGTGAGCGCTGTGAAATCTTTGTTTCCCTTAAAAGACCTTTGCCTGCAGGAGACAGCCCGTGCTCAGCTGTGGGCTGTTCTGCATACTTCAGTGAGGAATCCACTTTGCTGAAGGGCTCAGGCAGATGTTTCTTGGTGTCCACAGAGTGTGATGATAGAATTGGCAGCGCGCTCCTAGCGGAGCCATCCGTATCTCTTTATGTGTCAGTCCCTTCCACGCCTTCTCTGCTCATCCCCATCAAACCTTTCTCCGGTACATTTCTACCAGCTTCTCCCTTCCTTCACTTTGGGTCCCTCTTCCTCACAGTTTGCCCGTAGGCTGCTCAGGGAGGCGGTGGGGTCACCATCCCTGGAGGTGTTCAAGAACTCTGGGGATGTGGCATTGAGGAACGCAATCAGTGGGCATGGTGAGGTGGGTTGGGCTCAGGCTTGGGGATCCTGGAGGTCTCTTCCAACCTTAATGATTCCATGGTTCTTTGAGTGGGCATGGTGGGGACGGGGTGATGGTTGGACTAGATGATCTTAGAGGTCTTTTCCAACCTTTATGATTCAGCGGTTCTGTGAACTCAATGCTCGGTCTGGCATGTTTTCACCAGGAAAAACATTTACTTTGGGAGAAGAAGGAGGAAAGCAGAAAACAAGCTCACGCTCACAGATCCAAAAAAACAAAAAGGACAGGCTCAGAAATCCTCCAGTGCGTTTTTGGATGATATCATATCTGAAAGAATGAATCCATAATGCAATAGTGCTGATTCTGACATTTGAGTATTTACAGTGGGATCTTTTGCAGGTTGGAACTCAGGAGGAAAAAGAGAAAAGAACAGCTCAGAGGGCAAAGGTTTTGTTTAAAAATGTACAACAAACTGTAGCTTAGCACCGTTCTCACAGAAGAGCGAGAAAAGCAGTTTTTTTGGCTTCATATGTGCAGGGACATCAGCTTCCATCAGTAACTCTGCTTTTCCTTTTTCTTCTTTTTTCTTCCAGGGCCGTTGCATCAATTTCACCCGAGTGAAGAACGCCGACGCTCCCCCCAAATACCCCCTCAACAACGCCTAC